>NC_143014.1:123235958-123387833 GCF_055824585.1 Amblyomma mixtum
TACCAGTGATCTCCCTAATATGTGCTGTTTAAGGCATTTTAGCCAACTTCGCTTATACTAGGCATACTTGAAATAAGTTGCTGACAATTGTGCAAAGCCTTTGACATTTCTGTTATTTCAACTTCCTGGCTTTTGCAAATTAGCTTGCATGCAGCTGCGAACTCTGTTGGTAGCACTAAGCTAGAATACAATATGCACTCTTTTCTCTGCTGTTTGATTTTATTTACAGAAGAGGAAGCCAGCCAGTAAGCAAAATGTGGAAATGGGTACTACAAATGCCAGTGATGTGGACTATGATTGGCTCACCAAGGAAACTCGTGACCTGAGTGAGTGGAGATTTTTTGTGTAGTTGTGTAGCCCTAAAATGGTTCACCCACTGCAGTAATATGAGGTTCTGCATGGTGGCACTACTTTCGCACCAAATTTCTCTCTTATTCCGTTATTGTAACGGCAACATGCAGCGTGCCGCAGTTCAACTTTCTGTGTGTTTGCGAACGCTGTCTCGCTAAGCCGAATGTTGTGTTCATATAGCATCGCATCAGGTGGCTCTAGCTACTTCTTTGACAGTGGCCTTAGTTCTGTTGTTTTAGTGCTACAGTTATCGGAACTGCTGTAGTTTACCCAACATGTAAGCGACAAGAAATACAGCATTGATTTGAGTGCTGTGCCAGTTCCACCGAGAGGTCAACCCTGCTACTTGCTGCTGAATTTTGGCAAAATGTATTGAACTTATACCCGCCTTCTTTGTGAGATTACCGTTCCTCCATGCTAAGCCCACAATCGCCACTCTTTAGCATTGACAAATGATGTGGATGCAAACAAAGAAATTTTGTTCTCTCAGGCATTGGATGCAGTCGAGGGTCTTAAAACTAACCTTTTTATATATAGCTTGAATCTCATGAATTTTTGCACACAGATGCTTTTTTCTCTTCTGATTCCAAAAATGTAGTCATAACTGAGCTGGTGATCTTCGATCAAAAGTTATCTTAAATTCTAAAGTGTAATTAGGTAATTTCTTATGCAGGTTTAATGAACTTTCTCACTGCATTTTGTTGATTTTAATTCATTTATTGATAGCCAGCGGATTCCCATGCCCGATGACATTCTTCCTTTTTTTTTGTTTAGGCCACATATAAATAGCACTTTACAGTTAGCTTAACGAGTTGCAGCGTCAAATACTGCGACCTTTTACTCTCAGCATAGTATATCACGATGACATCCCTTTAAAGATAAACAAAGAATGTCACCGGGTATGGGAACTCTCTGGTTACCAATTCATGTAAATAAACGGAACAAAATGCAATGAGAGAGTTCATAAAAGCTGCGTAAGAAATTGCCTAATTACATTCTAGACTTTGTAAGATTTAAGACCACCAGCTCAATTATGATTACATATTTGGAATCAGAAGAGAAAATTGCATCTGTGTGCGAAATTTCATGAGACTATATCCATAAATAAAAAAGTTCGTAAAGATCCTCGTCCCCCCTTAACCACAGAGCAAAGTGGAACTTATAATTTGGCACACAAAAATTGGCTCACACTAGCTGTTGTTCAAGCCGTATTAGCTACCACATTGAGGCAGTATCCTTGACTGTCACACAGTTACTGTCACACAGCGGGTCTTGCATAAATTTTTGATGCAATGAGTTGTGAAAATGTTGAAAAATCTGAGTTTTAGAACACCTATATGGTAGACACTCTTGATGTTAAAAGCCGTTGGGGTTCCTTTGGGATTGTACTGCTGCTACACCATACAGAGTGCTTGGGTGTTATCAAATGATGGTGTATTGAGGGCAACTCATAATTCGTTGCATGTGCTTTCTTTCTCTTTTCACCATCCTCATCCCCGCTCCCTTTAGTTTTTCTTTTTAAAATCTTGGCTCTCAGGGTTTCGTATCTACTAAGATGCAGTACAGCTTGGGTTTTGAGTAATGAAGTAAAACGAGTAACTTGTTACATTGCTTGCATGCATGCAGACCGGTCACCAAAGAGGTCACCACTTCAGTCACCAAAGTCACAACGACTCAAGAGGGGCACTGGATCAGGAGAGGAGTAGTGAGCCATCGAAGTTATGTCTGTTGCCCACGACACTCATGCTGAGCACCACATCACATCACAGTCGCCTGTCATATCGTTGCCTCTACTGCCACAGGCATCCTCTTTGAGTGCTGAAATAAGTTACGTCCAGTCATCGCTGTGGGAGTGGTTCTTCACCATTCTGGTATATTAAATTTTGGTCCTGACATTGGCTGGACAGCAGGTTGGTTGGAGACAGGAGCTGCGGTGAGCTGTGATAGGCGACTATAATAAAGAACTTTTTTTTTTACTTTTGTTTTCTTGTGTAATCATCTGTACTTGTCCTTTTTGGCATCAGGGTACACCTCCACTGCATGTGTAGGATAGGGCTACTTATTCCATATCACTGGAATTTTGTGGGCCTTCATTTGTCATCCAGGTAATTTTTCATAACATCCACTATTTTCAGTTACATTAAGTGTATTAAGTGCCCTTCATAGAAATGCATCATTACAGTACTTAAGCAGAATCTTGATGATACGAATTTAGCGGGGCCCTGAAGAATATTTCTATCATCCTGATTTGGGTGATCAAAAGCAACCCAAGTTGAACATGAGAATGAAACACAGTTTATTTGGCTCAATTATTCTCTGTCTAAAATGTGGTAATATTTGTTTGCACCTTCTTGGCTTTGATTTTGCTGATAAGCCCAGCCTGGAGAGCATAAAACCGTGCCATAGTTTCGTGTCTCTCACTGCCGACTCTTGCGGTATGGCGCAGAACATCGAGGGTGTTGAGAGTTTCTGCCACCAATGACATTGGGTCACGCTCTTCTTCATCGCTGTCCGGTGACGACAGTTCATTCGTTCCATCAATCATCTTCAATGTTCCTCAGCCCGCTTGTTGCAATGTTGTCCGCGGTGACGAAGTCGTGAGAAGCTTGAATGTACAGCATCCCCAGATTTCAGTAGCGAAATCCTCGTCGGACTCTGTCAATCGCCAGTGCGACCGGTGCTGTTGTAAATCCACATTTGCTGTAGCAGTTTGCAATTGTATTTGTGCTCACACTGTCCCAAGACATGGCCAGAAAATGAGTGTCAAACAGATTATAATCTGTAATTTCTTATCCCTGTGATTGATCTTTGCGTAACCAATCTCTCAGAGACCAACCTGGCGGGCCCACGCGCGTTCCAGCTCGCGTGTGGTCAGTTGTGCGTTCATGTCATCTGTGCCAGCCTGAAAATCTTTTCGTACAATCCCAAATCTTAACGTATTCTGTACATACTAGATTATCCGAGACACTTTCTAAATTAAGATCAGCCGTAATCGCATCACCGAGATTCTAATTATTTTGAACGTGTCTAGCTTTTATGCGACGATAAAGGAAATAACGTAAGCTTTGTGGATGCAAGGTAATTGAGTAAGCACCTGGTGAAGTAGTGGTTTCTCTCATAAGGTGCTGTACAGTGTGTGTTGGTACACCAGTGTACTATTTTTTAATTTTACTGAGGACTAAAAAAAGATTTTGCAATTAGAGGCTTGTTTCACATGATGGTTTGTAACATTCTAGTTACAGAAAGCTTCACCTCATTCTGTGTGAACTGGTGTAAATGCACAAATGTTTTGAGCACTTTTGCTAGACTGCAGAACAAAGGATGTGATATGGAAAGGGGGTACTGTTCTTGAGAAGTTTAGCAGGGTCTCCAGAATAGACTGGGGCTGTCACACTGCACCCCTTCTTCCATACTCTTCCTAACCTTTCCCTGATGGAGCATCACCTTTCGAAATAGACCCTTGAGGGTTACTGAGCCTTGGTATTTGAAACAGTGTGCACCATATGTGCATCAAAAGACTTCAGTCCTGGTAGGTTGTGATTGCCTGGCTAGAATCAATTGCCATATAATCTCGTGTGAAAGCTGCACTCGAGTATGGGCCGCACTCCCTGTTCTGGACCAGATAATTGAGAAAAAAAAATACAATTATATGTTGTTGTTTTATTTGTCTGTGGGCCACACCTTCAAAAGTTGACACCTGGAATTTTTAAAAAAGTGTGGCCATTAAAAGAGAGTATATGGTAGTTGTGGTGACATAACTGTAGGTTCAGAAATTTGCCTTTGAGGCACGCAGTGTAACAACTGGTGCCACTTTGCACCTCGCATGGAGAACACCAGTGAAAAATGTCTTCAGTATAAAACTGAGTAAAGGTGCTTCCAGCTAATTAAATTTTTTTTGTGTGTGTGAGGAGCCCCAAATGAAGGCCTGTTACGTCAACATTACTATGGAGCACTTCCTTGGATCAGCCCCTATTTGCCTGTGGTGGAAGAGATTCTCGGGGAAATGCAGTTTGGAAAGAAGAAAAATTCTGCCCTTGAATGGGCCTTTTCATAAGTTGGCTGGTTTTTCCACATTGCACATTGATCAAGAAATGGAGGCGCATGCCAATTCTTGGTAGCAGTTCATGTGGCGATCACTGCAGCATATCAACATTGGCGTCTTAAAACACATGATTTTCACCTACATTTTGTACAATAAAAATGGTTGCACCATCATTACTAACCAAACAGCATTGCTACGAAGCTAGCTTAACATTATTGAAAACGGTCTGTTAAATTATTGTATTTTATTATCAGTGTAACACTGGGCTATGAGAGATGTTTTATTGGAAGGCTTTGGACTATTTTGTCCTTCTTGCATGCATTGTCGTTGGACACTATGAACATAGTAAGTCTGGAAAAGCATATCGCTCTGCTCCGTGTCGCTCATACTTCTCGATGCTCTGGTGAAGGTTTTGATGAAATTGTGTTGCGATATAAAACAACATGCTTGGCATATTGCAAATCATTGACAAGGCAGTTAGACATTCAGTTACTGAACCCTGTAATTATAAATTTCACTGCTGGTGAAATTCGGTTTGGGCGCGGATATACCAGCCTTGCATCACTCTGCCGCATATGTCACTTTTACTTCTCAAAGTCTCAGTGAGGGGCAGTATGAAAACATGGTAAGCGGTAAAACGAAGTCCATGACATTGCCAGTTGCAGTACTCAAGCTCTGACACAAGGAAAGACATTTAAATAGAAGCTGGTGCTCATATGCCATCGTCATCCCCATGTTGCTTCGTGCTGCTCGAATATTATTAAGATACTTTTTGTGTGTACACTGGACTTGTGGCGAACTACTTTTCAGGCAAGTGCCCCTCAAAGGAGGCCCTCCAGCGAATGATGTCGCGGTTGGTCCCCTAGCATTATTTTGGGGGTTGCTGGCAGATGCCTGTATGAAATGGGATTACGTGCAACACCATTAGAAACTGCAGACATCATTGGCTGGAGGGCCTTTTTTGAGGGGAAAGTGCTTCTGCGTCCTTGAGTTTTGTCTGGCTATAGCTTTGGCAGCATTGCATGGCTCCTTTAATGTTCACTGAAATCCGCTGGTTTTGCATAATTTCACTTCCGTTAAAGTATGGCGGCTTTGACTACTGAACCGTAACATGTGCTTAGCAGCTGAATGCCACAGTCACTGACCACCATAGTGGATTCTTTGTTGTTGAAGAATGGTTCATTGTATTATATGTAAAGTAAATGATGGGAAAAGTGATCCGACTACAGACCCTGTACGTGTCCTTCATAGGATGAAAAAAAACATTTAGTAGAAATATTGGCAGTCATGTAGGCATTATACCATGAAAAAAAATTACCGACGATTACGTTACTTCCTAATGCAAAATTTGAGCGCACAAAATAAGCTGTTTCACCTTTTCGATAGATTGAGGCAAAGAAATCGAGCAACACATGTATGCGCTATCACAGAATTTTTTTTTTTATTTTTCACACGTATTCGCAATTTCGGCTCGGGCGGTGCACATATACAGATCCGCCGCCACCGATCTGGCTCTCTGATTGCCACCGCACAGGGGTTGCATTGGAGGAGGAGCGAAGAAAGGAATTAAGTTCGAGCCGGCGCTTTGACAACCGGAGACTCGCAGGAAGAGGGGGGAGGGGGGCGGCGTGTACACCCAGCGGCAAACGATGGGGGCAGAAGCGCGCGCAGCAAGCGGACAACACGATAAAGGGAGGAGGGAAGAGATAGCAGCGACTGACTGATGCCGCTGACGCCGATAGCGCTGGGGGGATGAAAGGGGGGCGGAGCTGGTTACGAGGCCGACGACGACGCGAAACCCAGGAACGGACGCCAAAGAGCTGCGCTCTAAAACTACGACATTCAAATATTCTATGTCTTGCAACCACATGACCATATAGAAAGTGCGGCCGGAGGCTGCAGTTCACTGCCGACGATCGTACGAGACCAACGTTCGTGTACAGGAATCTGCCTTCGGCTCTACGCGGCGGCACGTCCATGCTAGACGCAGAATGCTTTGATCAGGACGCATGTTGAACGTCAACGTTCATTGGCGCGATGCATACCGATCTCAGCTTAAGATTCTGATGCAATCACCACTTCGCGAGGCACCGGCATCGACTTCACCATGCACAGTGCACGAAGTAAGGCACGTCGACATGCTACTACGATCACAAGGCCATGCTACTGTCGAATCTGCCTGCAGGGTCGAACTGCAGGGATCTGCCGTCGCCAGAGCCCATGTTGGCCCATGGACGACGACGGCGACGAACAAGATGCAACGTGCTTCAGGTACCCGTCGGACGACGACTACGCCATATCCCCAGACTATGAGGTGGAGTTACGAATCCGATGAAGAAATGTGGCAACATCATGGTGCCGCTCGGAAAATTACTCTAATCGCTCGGTAACGTGATGGCATCGAGACACACTCAACGCGCAATATGGGTGAAAACAATACTCTAATGAGAACTGCGCAAATAAAACTCGGCTGAGAGATCGCAAGATGGCCGGTTCGTCGTCTTGCGTTGTCGCGACGCCATCAGCATCAACATTACACTCCGAAACACAGAAGCACTAAACTCCACAACATTTCTTCATAGCGACAGGTAATGTACTTATACGCATTGCATACAGTGCCCCCGTAAGTATACACTCGCATCCCCATAACTGCAGTTCACACGGGGGTTCAGCTACACGGCCCCAGAAATTACTTCACCAATTCGTATACATCGATGTTGTAGCAACATATAGATCACTGTTCCCTTTGATAGTAGGTAAAAGGTAATACGTGCTACGGTACAGAGCAGTTCCATAAAAATGACGGTCCTCAAACTATACTACATGTTTGGAAAGAAAATGGCACCACATTATAGTGACGAGGTCTACCACACGGAGCGAGTGTACACAGTTCTGTTTTTGGATTGAGCAAACATTTGGTGGGCAATTGAGCCCACATCTTCACATAATGCACATATTGTAACCGCCAGACGTGAATACACAGAGAGATCATATCAAAACAGCTGCACCCAGACACCCGGCAGCAGCACCCAGACAGCACTCCACCCACGACGACCACACTGAAGTAGCCAGTGCCGTTGAAATACGATTTCGTTTTTTTTTTTCGTATTGCATTCGGAGGATCACCAAAATTGCTAAGGCTTTTTTTGTGCCTTATAACACGTCGGATATTTATTTCACTTTGATAGCAGAGGCAATTGCAGCGGACAGCAGCGTTTGCGCTGTCCACAGATCAACCGTTACATCTAGCCACGTAGGCAAGGAGGATAGTTTCTCATATTACCTCATGGAGGAAGGAAACCTTCTTCCATGTATTACCTAGAGGGAGAGCAGTCGGCACTGCACTTCATCACTGACTCCATCCGCCGTGTCTCTATCCATCAGTCCATCAGTCTATTCACCATAAAGAGTCGCACGCCTGGAGGAAGGAAAAAAAAAGGAGAGGGCCTTTCCACCCATGGAGGAAGGAAAACTGCTTGACGGCCTCTTCTCTAAACTTGAAGGAAAATTTGGAGTTGTTATATTAGCTCTATGCAAGAACCCACAGCCCACGGGCCTGCAGAGCTCTGACAACTTTGTCAATGCAGAAGAGGCAGGAAAGGGTGAGAGGCGGGCCTTCGTCCGCGTGGTTTGGGTAGTGGGTTCCTCAGCCACGGCTACCCTGCACCGTCTCTCCAACTTCTCCCAATTCGCCCCTCCCACCCATAGCCGCACAACGAAAATCCCAGCCCCACGGCATGGGGACAAAGGTCCGTTTCTCTCCCTTTTCTGTCTAGCCTCTTCTGAATTGCGAAAAAAAAGTTGTCCCCTAGCATTGGCCAGGTGTAGCCAGGTGGTTGACCAACATCGCCTCTGTAGTTATTGCCGATCCATTTCGTGTTATTTGCTCTTCGCTGGTTTCGTTTGGAGCATACTAGCATCAGACGGTAGCAATTTGCAACAAACAAACTAACGGCCAGCGGCTCTGGCAGCCATAGAGTTAATATGCTGGCAGCAGCTTCCGACTAGCGCACTAGCGCTACTAGCGCTATGTCATTCGTAGCGTTACGGCCCTAGCGGTTAAAGGAATGAACTGGAGCAGGCGCGTTGGAGCGGTGGTAGTGGCAGTAGTAGTACAGAACAGCCATCTATAGTACAGTGCAGTAGGTCCAGTAGGTCTTTAGCCTCTACGTGCTTTGCTTACGTGCAACTAGCGGGTGCAGCTAGGTGCAACCGTGCGGCTGCAGTACTGCGCTGAGTGTTGTCAGCTGGTCTCGCTTGAATAGTGCGGCCTGTCCTACCACTTGAAGCCGTAACAATGACGGCCGATCTGAGCTCCTACCGGGACCAGCACTTCAAGGGGAGCCGCGCGGAGCAAGAACGCTTGCTGCGTGTTAGCTCGACACTCTACATTGGCAACATGTCGTTCTACACAACAGAAGAACAGATTTACGAACTCTTCTCAAAGTGCGGCGATGTCAAGAAGGTTATTATGGGCCTCGACCGTTTTCACAAAACTCCGTGTGGATTTTGCTTTGTCGAGTACTACACGCGTGCTGATGCCGAGAATGCCATGCGTTACATCAACGGTACGAAATTGGATGACCGGATCATTCGCACTGACTGGGATGCTGGCTTTATTGAAGGACGTCAGTACGGCCGTGGAAAGAGTGGCGGACAAGTGCGTGACGAGTACAGGACGGACTACGACAGTGGTCGCGGAGGCTATGGTAAACTGATGGCCCAGCGTGTGGTACCGCCGGCAGCACCCGTCTAACGCAGTAGCGGTTGCATGCGTGTGCAAGACAGTTGTGTGGTCGCAACACCGGGCTGACGACATACAAGTTGCCGAGGGCTTTATGCCGACTTGCTGACCACACTGTTCTCGGAAGTGTGCATTCATATCTGCACAACTGAACGGTAAAACTGCGACATCTTCATTGCATGCTGTTGTGCCTGTGTGGGACTTCGCAACTGACTGAAGCGTTGTAGTGTCGTGCGCATCACTTGTGAGCCATCATCCTTGTCAGACTGGTCATGTGTGTAGTGCGCAGTGCACAACAGTTGTGTGCTGCACACATAAGAAATGTATCCACTGCTTACTTCAACCGTTGTCATCTCTCATCTGCTAAATAAAGGCACCCCTTAAAACAAATACTGCAGTTTACTTTCATGTTTAATGCGGCTGTTATTTTCCAACGTATATTCACACAAATGAAGACTATGGTGCTTTCACAGTATCAATAAACCAACTGCAACACACAAACACTGGCAAAGAACTTGTGCTTCACTTGCACTACTGTACAATATATACATAATCAGCAGACTGAGTGATTGTTGTTATTCCATTCAACTTGCAACAAAACGCTTATGTGTTTCAGGAAAACAAATGCCAAACTAAAGGCAGACATTTGCTGCAGCAGTAGATGCCTCAATATATGCAGACTAGCTCACTCAAAAAAAATAAAAACAAAGGATGTCCATAAAGTTAAACCCTGGCTTTGAGGCACATTTCTGTGGAGGGCTTTGGATTATTCTAACCATGTGAGGTTACTTTTTTAATATGCATTGAAATGCCGGCACATGAGCATTTTTGCATTAGACATTCACCGAAATGTGGCCAGTTTCAAACTCATGAACTTGGCGTTCACCAGCACAATAACGCAGCCACTGACCCTGCATGGCAAGTGGGTTCACTCAAGAGAACAGACACCAGACGTACACTAGTGCTAGCAGATGCATTCACAAAGGTAGACCCCCCAAGTTTGTCAAGAGAAGGATCTTTTGAAATGCAGCTATGAAAAGTATTTCAGGCACTTTTTTTTGTTTCACTATACAGGCTGAAGTGGCCAGCTGCACTTCTAGCATATAACATTTATAAAAGAATACAGGCATAAAAAATGCATGTACCACGAGTACAAAGCAGTAGCACATGCGATTTTTATCCTGCATCCTGTATAACGTTTAAATGAAATTAAACTACCATTTCTTGGGCACAATTCATTAAAATCCCCGCTTCCACATCTGAACTAAAGTGATACAGAAACAAGACAACTTAACATGTTGTAATAACCAAAAGGAACTAGAACTGTTAACATCCATTGATACTGCTACCCCAGTAAAATGCATATATTCCAACCAACTTTGCCATATGCATTGCTGCTGCTACACACACGCAGCTCTAGACAGTTGCCACATGACACTCATCACAACCACTTCACAAATTACATGTGGAAATGGGTTAATGCATGCAAGGCACAACCAAAAGCAAAAAGGAATAAGTGAACTTCATGCATTATCTTGTACATGCCTTCTGTCTTCTCAACAAACAGTACAGCACTAAGATCACATAACAGATGTGTTATTATATCTTGATGTCAACTAATGGTCAACATAAATAACAACCTTCAATGGCAGTTGTTGATAAGATATCAGCCATCACCAATCAATGTCTGAATTCAGACTATGTCCAGCTAATAACATCTCTAGAGGGAAAACCTTTTCAAGCAGCACCGAGGTTTGCTGATCCTTCTCTTTATAGTTATGTTACTGAACACTTGAAAGAAGAAGCTCAATGATGCAAAGCAAAAGCCAGAGTGGCACAGCCATTACTACATTGCATTTTGATGCTATGGACATCATGTGTACTGAAAAGGGTTAGCTAGACTAATTTAAAACTGCTAGACGTGTAGAACAGTGCAGGAACAAACACAATAGTACGTTAGGCATTCAGTGCTTTGTGAGCTGCAACACAAATAGAACAGACAAAAAATTTTTGCTTGCATGTTTTCTTCTTTCAAATAATGCGTTAGACGTTAGTATACACAGATCACCCTGTGGCATTATAATTGAATGTTACACCAAATAATTTACAATTGAATTTCTTTTGGAAGCGGTTTCAGTTTTGGTTTCAACAACTGAACGATGGCTCCGGCGTGTAAGGTGTGTTTAGGTCACATGCAGAATGAAAAAAACTGCAACATAATCACTGATATGTGGTTTTATATAACTTTATATCACTACAGCACTTAAGCTAGCCTACTTCAAGAGCAACAAACGACATATCAGCAGTTATACTGCAGTTTTTTTCACATCTCACGTGACCTAAACACACCTTACAAACCACAGAGTGATTATTCGGTTGATGAAATTGAAAAAGCATGACAGAAGAAATTAAATTATAAATTACAGCGGTTGTAGGTGAACACCACATGATGATCCACACATACTAATGTCTTATGTGTCATTACAGAGAACAAAACGTGCAACAAAAATTGTCTACAGTCCTTTAACAAATGCCAACTCCACATGTAATTGCATGTTCTAGGATGCAAGCCAAATTGATAACTAATTCAGTCAGTTACTATCTGGCTGACTAGAGATACCTGATGAGCGAATCATAATGAATGAAATGTGCACACATCAAACTATGTATATTACTGTACCAAATCACACTATATGATACAGGATTCCAACTCACACAGTAAGAAAGCATGACAGGGGCCATATTACAGTGCAGCATCATATACAGTCGATCTTGAATATATCAAACTCTGAGGGGACCCCGAAATAGTTTGATAAATCAATAATTTGATAAATAAAAAATGACAGTAGGTAAGCTTTTGTAAACTAGAAGCAAGAATACACAGCACCGACACTAGTGACATGCTTCTAGTAGTGATGTGCCTGCCGGCATGCTAGCAGCACACCACTAGCAACGCGTTGCTAGGCTTAGCCTGGGTGCATCGAAACCGCAGCGGATGGTGCCTGGAGATAGCCACTCCCTATGGTAAGAGGCCTAGTCCTGTTACCAGAACACTATATAGAATCTCTTAAAATTAAGGGGCAGTTTGTTTCCGCAACACCGTCGGCAGCAAAGTAAGCGAAGCATACCAGGCGATGGCCGCCGCTAGACTATCGTCAGATAGGTGGTTGTCACTGCATGACAAGCCGTGCACCGAAAGCTGCCTTTCGTGCATGACAGCGGTGTCGCGTGGAAAATGAGTACGGGAGACCAAAGACTACCCTCACGCACCCACGTTCACCTAGTCACGTGGTTTTACGCTGTTAGCACAGCCAGTAGGTGTCCAAGGCAGCACAGCCAACTCATCTCTGTACACAAAAAGTGATCATGGGGACGCCGTTAAAAGAACCGCCACTTGCAAGGGCACAGTTGATATATCACATGTTTGGAGAACGGGAGTTCAATAAACATGAACAGTGCTATACTTCTGCATGGGACTTTGAAGGAGATGTTCTGACTGTTCGATATAAACAATAATTGGATATATCCAGGATCGACTGAATGGTATAATACTATGTAAAATTTCAAGCCAGTTATATAATTAGGATGATCCTGTGCACCATAAGCGCCTTTTGCCCAAATTACTTTCACATTCCGAACTGAGCAATATCATTTGCAAATGCAATGACTGCCTTTGTAGTATCTCACAGCATGCACAATATATTGTAGACATCGCACTGCATAAGGAACTGGTACATATGTCATGTCTGTTGCAAAATATTCAAAGAAACTGCACACCACTCATCAGGAAACAACTGTGAGGAAAGCAAATATTTTTCTATTGTTACACAATGAAAACAATTACAATTAAAAAGAAAATAAGAAGTACCTGTTTCCATCAAAGGAACAATGTCCAATTTGTTCGGCAAGCAAATAAAGCTGTTAAAATCAAAGTGCGCCACTTACTCTGAACGCAAGATGCATTTCAATTACCAAATTTAATACTTCAAACACTTCTATAATTAGAACTCTTCTGCAGTTACAGAGTTATGTTTTTGCTGTTTGCTTTGATAGTATGCTATAAATTTGTGCAGGCTTTTCAAGAATAACAGCAAAAAAATTTTAAACAAGTCAGCATATCATGACATTAAGACATATGCAAGAAAAGAGTCACTGTAAACGTCGCACTCACCAGCCTTGACTTATAGACTTCTACATTAGTCATGCAATATCACAATGACCCCATACAGTGCAACAACTTAAGGTCAAAAGCAAATGTGCACAAAACTTGCCACGAACTGTGCACTCTTTATGCAGATGGTGCCAGGTTATTATTTTGAAAAAGAAAAGAAAAAGAAACTTTTATATTTGAAAAATGGTTGTGCTTGACTGTATTCCTTATTCTGATGAAATTAATACTTGATCAACCAAGAGTAACACAACTTGAATCAATTAATAAACTATGCCTAGCAAACTGCCTCTAAATCTATGCTTTGTTCCAGCTGCTAACAAAGGGGAAGAAAAAAATGTGAGCATTATGTTCTTGCTTGTTCTCCATTTCTGTCACCTAACCCACAACATTTTCTTCTTGGTGACATACCTCGTGAAGAAAAATATACAGAATGGTTCTCCACAACATACAAGTCAGTTTAGTACATGGCAATGGCATGAGAAAATGCATGCACTAAAGCTTCCTGCCAAAATACTAACATCTAACAACATTGCCTACGTGACAGAAAACCTGAGCACACATCTGTGGCAATACAGTGCAAAACAAGCGAGCAAACCATATTATCTTGCAAGGTACTTCTGAGCACCTTAAAAGAATCACTTCCTCCTCTGTGCTTTCAATGCCAATGAGATAAGGCAGTCTAGGCAAATCAAGCCCTCTCCTGCTGTGTTCCTTTCTGACCCGCCCACTTGCTAGCATTCATTTCTGCTCTGCACATGCAGTAAAAGGGAGAGTACCCTACAACTAGCATCCTGACACGAAAAATGGGACAACTAATTTTTACGTTCTTTTTCCTTTGTGAGGCAGTCCTACACAGAGAAGCATTTGCCAGTCACTCCAGCAGCTTGTTCTACAAAGTGACTTCATCTGAGCAGTGCCACATCACTATGGGCAAATGAAGCAAGGTGTCTGAAAGGGTTGCATTGTGTAGCACATTATGTGACTGGCATTGAAGGTACAGAGGGGGCACTACAAGAACATATACGACACGCCAGATGAGCTGTTTCCACCCAATAAAGCACATTCCAACAAGGTCTTTGATGACAGAAAGCTTAACTCTCATTGTTCGACCTGTAAGGCTATGTTTGACTAGAGTTTGTGACTAGAACTGTACACTGTACCTCATTGTCTTTCCATAAAAGGGCAGAATGAATAAATGTGACATTATACGCTGCACAGACAGTCACAAGCTCTCGTCAAGCACAGTATCAGGTATTGAAGCAAAGGAGCATGCAAGAAACATTTCTACGCCACATTATTAATTAGTTCACTGTCCTGACATTGGAAAAGTGTCATGTCACAAAACACCTTTTCATAAAGACCAACAAATGAGGCACATAAAAGTCATAGCTTAACAATTACTGAAAGACAACCCAAGAAAGTTGAAGTGGCCATGAAATGTTGAATGATGGTCAGCATTAGCAGCCCTGCTGCCAGTGCTTGTGGGGGACTGTAGTGATGTGACCTGAGCAAGGTCGTCCTGCCTAAAAGCTGCCACGGCCCTTGCGGACTGCTGATGCGTCATCAGCATTGTCCAGCCTCCGGTAGTTCCCATTGTGCCTCCTCTGGCGCTCATGCCTGCCTTCCAGAATCAGAGCCAGGATCTGCAGTTTTTTCATGAATATCAAAAAAAAAGAAACAATGCACAACTTAATTATAAACAGAAAGAATTGTAGCAATTGCCCAAAAAATCCCGCTGTTACATTTTCTCACCAGCTGCAATGTTAAACATCAACAAGAAAAACCTTTATAACAACAACCGCTTTATTTTAGAGCATGCTCCAGTCTATGTAGTTTATGATTCTGCCATTTTAATGTAGGTGCATAACTATCTTCCGAAAATGTGTGACAAAACAACTAAATAACTGCTACCAGATCGCCGCGAAGTCTTGTTAAGATTGTTTTTCATGTTCTTTGTTTACAGCCACCAGCACGCACCCTTATAACCCTTTCTCTGCTACGCAAGACATGACTACATCGTTGTGGAATGAACATAACGTGCAAAGGTTTCTACAATACCTGGGATAGTTCTTGGTGTTTCAGGCACCTTATATGGAAAGCTCCCAGTCATCTTTAAATACAGTACGGCCAGCAGCAACTGCTAACCTGATCCCAATAACCACTGAATGCACTTGCTGCTACCACCAAAGCTTAGCACAGTTTCTTTCTGAGGGCAAGAGTTCGCCCAAATTAACAGTTCATCTCTTAGTGTGCTTGCGTGCATCCTTAACTCCCTACCGTCACCACTACATAACAATATAAATTAACTCTATGCAAGGCCATGGTTACCTTCCTCTGTCAAACCTTGGCTATTTTCCACCTGCGCTTAAATGAACGTAAACCAACAATGCCTTGTCCCCACTCATGTAAATTAAGAACAAGACACAAAATAAAATTGTTTACACGCAACATACAATTATGTCCAGAACAATTTGACCTATATGAAGCTTTAATACAATGGCAGTAAAATGGGCAAGAAGTTTGTCTCAAGGAATAACTGATACAAAATTTCAAAGTTGCCACATTAAGTGGTTCAAAGTCTGCAGACAGAGCAATATTTATCACAAAGTATCCAGCAAAACAGCTGTGAACATGTTTTCATTTAAGGATTTTCTAGGAGACCATGCCAAAAGTGTAACACCCTGAGCATTACGTGAAGAGAAATAGAAACCTCATTACTAATGTTATGAAACTGGTACTAAATATACAACGTAACGTTTCCGAGTTTCTCTGATATTAAGAAGTGTGAATGAGGCAGATCAGCTGGCTCCAGCCAGCTTGTTTAGGAAACTGGCGTGCAACTAACGTGCCAGTGGAACACAAAAACCTTTCCGTCACTAATACTATTAACGGACTTTGGACCACCTCCTGAGGGTGGTAAGGTTAGACACCAAATATTCATTGGGTGTTTTCTTCTTTGTAATGAAATGCAAGACATCAGTATATACAAAAATCACCCTGTGGTATTTGCTTATGACCGCTCCATAATTTATAATAAATTTTTTGTCTCTCATGCTGTTTCGGTTTTGGGTTCAACAGCCAAGCGATAAATGAGACGTAAAATTTAGCACTGGTAAGCCCTCTCATTTTCTGCAGAAGAAAATTTTAAATTCTACAAACCGAGAAGCATGACACTGCAATACTTTGTGGGAAGCCTTCCCTGCGTTAATGCATGCAGCCTTTCCTGCTGCAGCAGCCGCCATGTCACCACTTCTTGCCTCGCTACTTCATGTTTCATGCTGCACGGTTCTGTGCCCGCTCACCCATTTTTTTCCCTTCCCTACTCCACACGGCTCATTCACTACCTTTTCTTCCTCAACGGCCCGTAAGCCATCATATAACGCACCTTTTTTTTTTTTTTTTTGCCCTGGCCAGAAACACTGAACCATTTTGTATTTTTTCAAAACTGCCAATCAGTTCTGTTATGCCAAAGCTTTCACTGTATACTGTGTTTGTGTGATGCACTAAAGCTTAGATATTTAAAAGAACGCTCGAACGCCCTCTCTGGCCCATTCCTGTTTTTTTTTTTTTTTTCAATTGCTCGCCATCTTACGTGGCTTGTTATGAATCAGGACTGCTTATGTCGTACCAGTTAAACTAAAATACGACTACTAGCCAGCTTCCCTGCATGGCAGCATGCTCACAAGTGCACCTTCAAACATCTTCAAAAAGACAAAAAGGTGCCACTGACGCATGACCATCTCATAATGTGTTTTCTCTATGCTAGGCTAGGCCTGCCTCTGTGATCTTTAGCACCCTGGCAATGTTGAGAGGAGGAAGAAAGCCCACGAACAAACAAAACAGTGCCATCAATGAAAGGCATTTCAGGACCCTTTTGAACAAAACAAACAAGCTTCTGTTAATTTTTGTTGCAGCTACTCAGCAAAGAGCTGTGATAAACGAACGTCTAAGCCACTCTTCTTTTCGAATTTCACTCGTATGGAGACTGCACTTCAGAGAAAATAAGTAAGAAAAATCATGATACTTGGCTCTTTGGTAATGTCACTTTAGGAATACACCACTGGAGAACTCTAGCACACCTCTCTGTCAAAGTGTCCACTTGAAGTATACACAAAGAGGCAAAGCTATTTTAGAAAGTTCCAGTCAACACAAACCTTGCGCTTGTTGTGAAAGGCGAGGTACCCAACCACACAAAGCACCACAGCAGTCAGGAAGTAGGCAAAAAAGTGGCTGTCATCCTGGGCTGGCAGAAGGGGCATGCTGCCTGCAGCTGCTGAGGCATCAAGGGGTTTCTCTGGACGGCTGCCACCCACGGACCCCACGACAGGCTGGGCACCAAGCTGCGCCGAGGTGCTAACAGCAGGATTCTTCTGCGTTGGCAGGGGTGGCCCAAGGTCCTCTCCCGAGTCACTATCCTTCACAGGGCCATACTCGACGTTGCCTACAGAAAAAGAGGCCAGCATGACTAAAAAAAACCTCTCCCTCGCGTGCGCGCGCACACACACACACAACACTAACAGCCCCTCTCTCCCCTATTGCCCGCAGGCTTGCCCACTTGACCAAAAGTTTACTACGGCTAATTTTGTGCTTGATGTGTGTGAATGTTATGAGCAGTAATCATTTTTAATATTAGGGCTGTGAAGCATCTAGTATTCTAGTCAGAAGCATTCAAATACCTCTGTAGCAGACGATGCAGTCCCCTAGCGGTGTGCTGGACAACTAACAAGCCAGACCAGAAATGACACACTATTAAGACGCCAGCATCACCTGTTTCAGGCGTTCTCAAGTGAGCGAGTGCCCCAAAGCGCCCCTTGTAGGCCCTCTTTCTGGCACATTCGCCGCAAAGCTCGATGGTCTCCGAGAGAAATTAACTGCTGGCATCATGTCTATTCAGTGTGCGGCTGCAGAAAGGAATGCGAGGTATGTGGAAAGCACCACTGTACCCTTTCAGCTAGTGCCCCTTACACCTGATCTCGAAAGCTGATGGCTACTGTCTGGAGTTCAGGTTATAATGTGAATTTCCTTCTCTTTTCTAAAAAAAAAAAAAGATAACAATGGTGGGCGACTGATGCTTCTCCCTTGCACTAACCCGCTTGTGGGTAGGGCAGGAATTGCAATTTTGCAAGTCGTCAATAGACCCCTCCTGGTCTACATCATCAGAGCATGTGCTTTTGGTCCGATTGGCGAAGCATGCTGCATACCGAGGGGGCTATAATCGGGAGAAGAAAGGCTGCGAGGTGTCTTTAGTCGGGAGAATAAAGACGACAGGGGAGCACTGGTCATAAGCTAGCTTAGCTGGTTCAGAAGCTCGAGTGGACGGTTTTGCTCATTCAGCAACGCCCCTTTGATGTCATGTTGTTTACACTAGGCAGAGGTCTCAGGAGAGGCCTGCTTCGTCTGAGGAGGAATAAACATGCACATGTTTATTGCAGGTGCAGCTGTACCTGAGGCGCATTAATGCCATCGTGCACTGAGAGTATCTGCTGCCACAAAGACTCGCAGGTCGAGCAGAGAATCCTGCAAGGGCACATGTGCCTTACTGAAAACACCGAATTTCTCATTTACGGGCTCACGCCGTTCATACCTGAGGTCGAATACAGGAAGCTTCAGCATTACCATCCACGTTTCCACAACCTCAGAGACCTGAACGCGTAAGTTATTTGAATGATATTATTTTCAAAAGAAGACAACACGTAGTTTTGATTATATGTTGTGCATTATTAGTCTATCAATACAGTTACATTGCCTACCAGCAATTTGAACGGTGGGTGTAAGGTCGACTGGGGTCCAGCAAAACATATCGTTTTGCCCAGCCATGTGGTTGAAGAGATCAGAAAAACTTTTCCGTCCCTGCAGCACATGGGCTTTAAGTGGTTCTACATAAATACAGTAATGAACACAGTGCATAAGTCTTTGGTCATTTGTAACCGGTATGTATCTTTCAACGTGCAATGGCTTGCCTGGACGAGGCGTGCAAAGGTGAACCAGCCGACCATTGGCATTGCATTGATGCCACGACCCTTGAAGAGAAAGATATACATTTCTTTTGTAACACAAATTTTGCTTCTGATATATTCTTTCTCTTAAACTGCACTTAACTCTTCCTTTTTTGACATACAGCTGTTTTTACTGATTTACCTTGTGTTCACTGCACCTGCTCCAATTTTCTATGCACAGGCAAGAGTAGCTTTACACGGGAGAGAAGAATGAGAAGGGAAAGGAGAAGGCAGCACATTTCCTTTATCAAGATAATAACCATATTCCATGCATAGCACAATGCACACGTTCTGTTGGCACGCGTGCCTGCTCCAAAATGCCGATTTGATAATACAAGCACTTTTCTACTTGGCCTCCATTCGACTATGCCTCCTTCCTAGGCGATATCCGAACTTTGCACAAGCTGTAATCGAATACTGCCAGGCAAACAGCGCTCACTAGCATCACGGCAAAATCATCTTCGCTGAGGTAGCACGAGGAGTTTTCCAGTCAACCACAGAGCATAATGCACGATTGAAACTTTTTCTGGGATATTTCATCCCACTGAGGATATGGGTTTCATATGCCACAACTTGATTACCCTTGGCATAGTGGCTCAACAAAATTTGGCTACATCGTGCCAGAATACATGCGCTTTTGAAAACCATGCAAGCAAAGCAATCTTTCCAGTGCGCGTAACTAGTCAAAAAAGCCAAATTTTGTCGAGCCACAGCGCCAAGGGTAATTGCATTTTCTAGCTTCTGAAAATTGATATGGCGTCACTAACGAGCAGCTACAAATCTCTAATTGCAACTCGGCACCTAACTAATAGTTAAAATGTTAATTATTAAAAATTAGTTAACCAGCTTAAAACGATTCACCGGTTTTCTGGTGTCCACCAGCACTGGTAAAACTATGCTGAAAAAGCCATATTTTTACTTCCAAAACCTATTTTTGAGAATTACTGAAAGTCTTCCCTGAAACACCTGGTATGCAGAAATGGGCACTCTCTACTTTACAGTCATAGGTCCCTGGGAGTCCTCATAGCACTCCTGGGGCAGTGGTGCAGCGCTTAAGTGATACGCCACTGGCCTGCGATGGCAGGTTAGCTATCCCCACGGAATAGCATGATGGCACATGTGCAGTTCTAAGAAATAAAGATGCAACAGTAAAATCGCGAAGCCAGCAGTCTGAGCAAAATGGAGATACAAGGCGATAAAACAGTGCCTTGCGCGTGGCCGCCTGACTAGCGGCCAACTGAACAGCCAGTGGTTTGGTAGTTTCGGACACCAGCATGCGCCGGAGTTACCGGAAGTTTGCTCTCACAGCTGCTCGTTCGGGCAAGCAACCACCAGTGCAAGAGAGCCGGGTAAACGGTGCGCAATTTGTCCCCTCGCCACTCAAACTTTTCTCAGTCACACACTTTTGGAGTCAACTTTGATTCCTCCAATAGACATACCTGCAGTTTGAATGTGAGCTCAAGCCAGCATGCATGACTTGCATGACTGCAACGACCAGACACGTCCCAAGGTGAGATGTCCGCCAGTCCAATATGAGACTTCCTCTGAGAGTGGAAGGACTGTTCTGTCTGCCACGTAGACAACAACCAAGACTATGGCCGCTGCAGCTGGCTACTGTTCTAGAACAACGGCTATCATTGCCTTCTGAGTCGTAATTAAAACCCATGTCAGCAGCCTACCATGGCTGTACCGACATAACAATACCAAAACTATGCTCAATGTAACCACTCACCTGAACTAGCTAAAGGCATTCCACCAAAGTCTTTGGGCACGTCAGGCAATACATCTGAATACTTTTTCTCCACTCCTTGCCCTGCGAGAAAGAATAAATGCACTAGTAATGCAGTAACAAATAGTTGCAAAAACTGGGCGCTACTATGGAAGGGTTCAGGCATGCGTAAGGGCAGCCACTGCTATGCACAACAAATACACACAAATGCGCAGAAAATTCCTGTAGCAGAAATGAGCCCAACACTTTTGGTCTGGAGAAGTGGTTCCCAAATTAGCGTTTGCGGCTTCATCTGGGTTATTAAAGATGTTTTGAAAAATCTTTAAGGCTTTTTTGCTATTCAGTGAAGCAACCAACTTTTTTTTCGGCTTGACAACAAGACTATAAAGAGTTGCATATGCTTGTTCAAGTCTTTTCAGGGACTTCAATATTTCAGTCAGTGGCTTGAGTATCGAGTGCTGAAATGTACTCCTAAATTTCGAAGATGGCAAGAAAGCAAAGTAATAATATACAACATTTCTTGAAATATCAGAGTGTGTACACTCTTAAAACAAGTCCAATCTACAGAAACCAATTTTCATCTGCAATCCTTCTACCCATGTTCTCCTAGGCTTTATAACCACCTCCACAGTGATCGAATAGTACTTGATATATTTATGGTTAAGGACCACTGGATTAAGAGTTAGCACTCTCACTTTTTAAAACCAAGGTTTGTACAGTGTGCTCATGTCAGAACTGGTGTTCTCAAACTGGGTACTAAGAAACCCTTGGGATCCATGGGAGTGTTTTTTAGGTTCTCCAAGCACCTAAATCCATGCATGCCTTAAATCCTAATTTTCCTTTAACTCTTTTTTATTGTGGGATTGATCATACTGCAACTGCTCACAGAACAGTGTTTCACTACACAGCCAGCAAGTATTAACTAAATATCAAAACTTTTTGAGGGGCTCTGCAGCAGCAAGCTCTTTTGTGCATGCATGTCAAGTATCAAGAGGTGGAATCCAAGACATGCGGAGTTCCTCAGCACCTTTCGAATGCAGTTGAGGTTCCCTGATGCTAAAAAGACTGAGAACCCCTGTGTTGGAACAAGAAAGCAGACCGGGAGCCACCTAAGATACCATGATGCTAGAACTTACAAAAAAATTACAAGTATTGTTCCCGAAAAATCCAAAGTATGGCAATTCTATTTATTTATTTCACAATACCCCAGTCCTTATTTAGGCCCAAGCAGGAGTGGGAAGAGACAAAATACATTTCAAACAAGCATGAAGATCATATACACCTTAAATGCACAAAGCTATACAATAATTTATGTCAGTGCGACAGGTACACTTCCAGAACGTCTTCTTTAAAGGCATCAAAATTTCTTTTGGGAGCGAATTACAGTCTTCAATAGTGCGCGGAAATAAACTATACTTCAATGCGTTAGTTTGTGCAGAAATATGCCGCACAGAATGTTCATGAGGTCACCTCACAAAAGGTCAAGCATGTGAATGACAACTGCATGACTCCGTCCCGTGTTTAACGGCTGAATGTTTCAAGGAAAACAAATATGCAAGAATATAACCATGCGACCAAACGGCACTTTTCTTATGTCCCCTCCCTGAAGGTGAGAAAATGAAACTAGCTGCACGACTGGTGTGGTTTTGTCCCCAGCACATGGGCCACACT
The DNA here is from genome assembly GCF_055824585.1 of Amblyomma mixtum. NCBI lineage: Eukaryota > Metazoa > Arthropoda > Arachnida > Ixodida > Ixodidae > Amblyomma > Amblyomma mixtum. Next base: position 123,258,663 of record NC_143014.1, read on the forward strand.
GTATGCGGTACGGTCGAGCGGTCTGGCTCTGAGACTTATGTTTCTGGCATTAGCTTTCTTCTTGCCCTCTGTGGCCTAAGATACACAGTTTCTAGATTCTAATAGATGAAAATTGTGAAGGATCAATGTAGCCGCCGCAAGACACTGGCAGCAGCGCATGTGGGCTGCAGCTTGGCCAGTTCCATCATCCTCCACAAGCGGTTTCTGCACCCATTCGCTTTCTTCGTCAACGCGTTCACAGGCGGCAGACGTCGACTGCATCATGACATGACGTAATCACGTGCCGTGAGGTGCTGCACTACATTTTCCAACCCGCAAGCGCGCAGCTGCTACGTGCGCACTTTTGTGGCATGCTGGCAGCCAAGTCAATCGTATGAGAAAAGGGCATGTTTACTCATGTGACAAGTGATAGCTGCTACCATTTGGAAATGTCGCAATGTTTGGCCGCGAGTTCAAGTAAACAAGAAATTTAGTAATGTGTGAATGTTTCGGAGGTTCGAATACTTCAAATAGTAAAAGTGTGGCACGAACTGAATAGAATAGCCAATACTATTCATGAACTATTTGAAATTTTGAACATTCGCACACCCCTAACATTGACTACTCTTCTTTCATTCCAGCTGGTCAAAGAGCCAGCACATGTTTGAGGAAATACTTGTTCTGCTTTAGACCTCACCTCATCCATCAACTTCACAAACCATGTAGATGATGTTTAAAATTACACAAAGCTACTATTGAGATTTAAAGGACCATAGATACTTAATTTTAGTTGCATGTTTTCTTCTTTCAAATGATGCGTTAGACATTAGGATACATGGATAACTGCGTGGTATTGGCCTATGGCTGCTAAGCAATTTATAATTGCATTTCTTTTCTTATGCTGCTTCGGTTTCATCAACCAAACGATGGCTGTGATGTGTAGTTCACACTTAGGTCACGCGAGGCATGAAAATACCTGCAATAAAAGCACTGATACATAATTTTAACTCACTGCAACACTTAAACCAGTCTGCTTCAAGAGCTGGAATGACAACAAATGACGAATCAGCAGTTACATTGTTGTTTTTATTGCACCTCACGTGACCTAAGTATAAACTACACGTTGCAGACATCGTTCGGTTGATGAAACAAAAACATCAAAAAGAAATTCAATCGAAAATTATTTAGTGGCCGTAGGCAAAGAATACCACGCAGTGATCCATGTGCTCTAAAGTCTAACGCTTCAATTGAAATAAGAGAACAATCAAGCAAAAATTTGGTGTCTATAGTACTTTTAATGATTTGGACTTGAGCCAAGACTCTGTATGTTGAATATTGTTGACAGTTTATGATTTTTGAGAAAGGCTTCCGTGATATGGCTAAGCTGCATCATAAAAATGGGAGACTATGGGCGAATAAACCTCAGTTGTAAGTTGGCACCTGTCCTGTCTTATTTGCACCATGCTAAGAATCAACTCTATTTACTGCTTTCTGTCCATGCCTAGCTTCATTTTTGCCGTTTTCAAGCTTCTTCCTTTTTTTAGTGTTTGCAAAATCCTCTCAATGTTATGCCTACCTGTATTGCTTACCTTCTGCTCATAAATATTATAGTACTGGTAATTTTATCTGATCTGTCAAGTTACGGATTTTCCAAGATCAGCTGATCTGGTGCCTCTGATTAACTGATTAACTTAGCTGATTAACTTGCGGAGCGTAAGATAGTTTTGGACGAGCAGCAAGTAGTACGTGCCTTGTGCCGGCGTCTGTTCCCTGCAGGACGCATGGGCCTCCAGGTGTAAAAAAAAAAAAGTCATGAATTCATATGCAAATCGGTTCTGCTAAAGAAAATACGAATTGTGCATCGTTTACACGGTTCTTTCGTGCTGGCGGTCGCTTCCTCTCACGAGCAGTAGGCAATATGAGAGCAAACTTTCGATAATCTCCAAGGCCTGCGTCATGCCGGAATCCGAAACTATAGGACCATTTGCAGTCACTTTGCCACTAGTCCGTCGGGCCACAAGCGAGTGTGAAAGGCAAAGTGGAGCGCAGTTTTTTTGCCTTTGATCTCCATTGGCTTCAGACTACTGTCCTTGAGATCGCATTGTTACGGCCCGTGAAGCAAGTTTCATGGCTGACTTCTGAGAGCGTTTGTTTCGTGTTCTATCTGCTGCGTGTTTTGTGGCTCTGGACTGATGCAAACATATAACATTCCAAGCCCTACGCTAGGCCCTAGATGCACTTGCGGGTAGCGCCTCGAAAGCGTTTAATTAAATTATTGCACCGATATCGTGGGTTCTCGACAATTAGTGTGTCATAAGTAATGATTCTACCTGGTTTCTTGGGCAGGCTAGGCTGTTTTATCGCAAATGTGTGCTTTTTGCAAATATCACCTGCACTATATGCAGGGGATAAAAACAACTGGAACAGGAATTGCGAAAATGCCCTCGCCCTTGCATGCTTTTGCGTCTTTCGTCTTCTGGTGCATCAGCACCAGGTAGTCGATGCTCACGCGATACTTTTAAAAAAGTGGCCAGCTGTACCTATGAGTCCTAAAGAGAAAAGGCTCGCTCGCTCGTACGCACACAAATACAGAATTAAACATGCTCTCAACAGCTTTGCATGGCGTAAAGAAGTAATGAAGCATCATTAACAAGGTTATTTTTGCAACCTTATATCCTCGTCATACCTACTCCTGCTTTCACAACAGAAAAAGGTTGGTTGGTTTATGGGGTTTAACGTCCCAAAGCGACTCAAGCTATGAGAGACGCCGTAGTGGAGGGCTCCGGAAATTTCGACCACCTGGGGTTCTTTAACATGCACTGACATCGCACAGTACACGGGCCTCTGGAATTTCTCCTCCAAAGAAATTCAACCGCCATGGCCGGGATCGAACCCGCGTCTTTCGGGTCAGCAGCCGAGCACCATCACTACTGAGCCACCGCGGCGGAACAACAGAAAAAGCTATACTGACACCAAATCCTACAGTATGAATCCCACTGACGACTGCACCCAAACAAAACAATGCATAATGATAGTTGGACCAACTATCATTATGCATTGTTGTATGTCACTTTTAACAAGCTTCAGACTACATGCTTTTCTAGACGTACTAACCTTGAGATGGTGCATCTGGCAAAAGCTTTGCATGTTCAGAAGTGACAGGATGTGCACGTTCAGCTGGCTTCAAGGTAGTTGTTGCCAATGTCTTTTCCTGAGCCAATGTAGTCACTTCAGAAGTTGCAGCGAGGCTGGTACCTGCAGTTGCTGCAGAGCCTTCAAATGGTTTCTTGACTGAAGTCTTCTCAGCTTCAAGATGCTTTGTCGCATCATTCACATCAGGGTGCTGCTTCCCTGCATCCGCAGCTGTATATGAAACAGAAGAGTCCATCTGAACAGCAAGCAAACAATGCACTTTCCTGATTCACCCTGTACGCTTTACTGTACACCAGTGTACCAGTGCAAGAGGAGCAGGGGTGATGTTGCAAACTTTCTAACTTGTAAACCTGACTGAGGAAGACACATCACATCTGCCAGGTTAATGCAAATGAATTAAGACTCTCTCTTTTACTAAAGGTGCCTTAATTTTGCCTACCATAAGGACAAACTTTCTTTATGACTGCTAGATCAGCTCAGGTGATTTTCTCTTCGGCATTATTTTAACCAAATAGTAGCAGACTTGGGAGTCACATTTTCATTTCCACCCATATTCCCTTTTATTCACGTGCCATGACATATGCAGCCAAACTCAAACAAGCTTTCAAGCTTTGCTGATAATGCATACAGGCAATAAAGCTGCCTGTGTTCACACCCGTGACCAAAATGTTTTATGCCTCAAGCGAGCAGAACTGCTTTGAGTAACGGCACCTATGAGCATTGCTGCTCCTTCTTGTTTTGAAAACAGATATGAACATCACCCCAGCGGTTAAAACAAGATTTGAATTAGAATGAAACACTTACATGGAGCAATCGGAGCATTCATTTCACACTCTAACCATTACCGTACCAAGCCCAGAGTAAGTGCTCTAAAATGCCCTATTTAAAAGAGAATATACGAGGGAAGCCAACAGCCACTTAAACAAAGGAGCACAGGAGACTGTTTTTATTATTGTATTTTTTTTTAAATTTGTGGTGTTGATCATAAGATTTATAGTGTAATTATTTTATCGCTTAGTGATTACTAATTAGAAAGCAGAAGAAAAAAACCAAATGCCGCCGGTGCTCAATAGTTCAGCGAGGGCCTCGGTTCTGGAAGTCTTGATGCCACAGGTAGCATAAAAGGGTTCTCACGCAGTTTCTGCCCTCACCATTCGATGATGTTCCATGTCATACTCACGGTAATACAGGGCTTACTACGTCCGCCGCTGTGGACAAGGGTGCTACAGGTGAACACTCTCAAGATTAGGTTACACTACACATAAATACACCCAAAGCAGAAGATTGGCCGGCCGTCGCTCAGTTGGTAGAGCACCAGACATGAAATTCGGAGGTTGTGGGTTCGGATCTCACCAGCAGCATGTGGTTGTGTTTTCTTCTGCTTTCTAACCAATTATCTTTAAGCAATAAAATAATTACACTATTAACATCCAATTAATCAGCACCACAAGTTTTAAACTCTTGTATTTGACACTCTCCTGTGCTCCTTGGTTTCGGAGGCTGTTGGCTTCCTTCATATGTATGTCGTAGCGAGCCTCTCATATCCCTTCCCTTGTCTACTCAAAATTAAAAAAAAAGGCATTTGAGATGCTCAACTACTTACTTTGGGTTCAGAGCATTATTAGTCTGAGCATAAAATAAATGCTCTATTTTAACATTTCTTAGGAACTTCAACTGCAGCGTTCCCCATTAGAATACATATGATTTTACTAGTGAAAATTACTAGTGAAAATTATATATTTGCAGGTTGCTCAAGATGCTCACTGCAAGTAACATGGCTTTTACTTCTACTGAAAGTATATGCATGTAAGGAGCAGGTGCTGTCACACAGTTTTTTTTTTTTTGCATATTGTCTCCAAAAACTCTGCACGTCTGCCTGGAGAAAAATGATAAGAGTATATCATATACATTTTTCATCCCCGAAGTCATAGCAGGATACACATCCAATAGCAACTCGGTCATAGATCAGGCTGCTGATCTAATAGTGAGGGGAGGCTGTAGTATTAAGAGTTACTACTACCACTGACCCCATAGCGACAATTACTCAAATGCCAGCTGTACGAATTAAAAGTAAAAGCCCATGTGACCATTACCACACTTATATGGCATCCCACAAAAACATTGCCAACCCATTACAAAAGCAGCTGCAAGCAGGAGTTCCTGCTTTCACCGTGCAAGTGACTCGAATAACATTGGTAATTTACCTGCACTGGCAGTCAACTTGCCACCACCTGATGAGGCTGGACGTCCAACTCCACTTTCGTGTTGCTCAACCACCGGAGCATGCTCTGGTTTGGGAACCAGGTGCTTAGCAGGTAACAAACTTGGTTCTTGGGCACTTCCACCACTTTCCACTTGAACCTGGTGATCTTGGTTCGACTTGACTTGAGCATGGCTGTTCAGTGGGACACCAACAACCTTGCTTTCCCCTATAGCTTGGCTTCCTACAGTGGAAGTAGGTTCTGATTGCACAACCTTGTTTGGGTCACCACCCTCACCACTCTCAACAGGTTTCTTGCTCTCAGAATGTACTACACCAGGTAGTGCAGCATTAGGTGCATCTGGTTTTTTGGCGTTCTTTTCAAAGCCATCACTTGCTGCAGCTGCTTTTCTTGCTGCTTCTTCACCTCCTTCTTTATTCAAAGTCATAGAAGGGACCGCCAGAGCACAAACTGAAAAAGGGAAAATATATATGTGTATATATGCATGCATGTGTGCGTGTATGAAGAGAAAATAAAATGAAAATTTTTAAACAGATAAAAACAAATAATGCAGAAAAAAATGGGACAGCCTCATACGTATTTCTTTAAGCTAATGAAATGGCTGCCTTCTACAAACCACAAACACACCCATTCTAGCCCTATAAATGAAAACATTGCAATACTACAAGTGTGACTGATTTGGCACATCTAGAAACAAGGCACAGCTCAGCATGTTCGCAAAACATGCCAAGCATACTGCATTAAGTACTCTGAGAAATGAAACTGAATGCCTGTTGCTGCATCAAAGGAAGATAGCAGGCAAAAGTTATAGTATCCCCAAAAAAACGATCCTCCCAAAATATGCTCCTTGCCCCTCAGGTAATACTCCTACACTTTTTTCTAAGTTCGGTGATCTTTGCGATCTTCTACACAACTCTGCAGTTTCTTAGCAAAGCTAGCATTAGACCACTGATGCAACTCTCATCATGTGGTAAATACACACACACATAGTACAGTCACGGTTAAGAAAAAGTTACAATTTTAAAAATAGGAAGAGTTCCAAACTGGCCTTCTAAACATATTAATCGCCTAACCTTCCAAGCAAGAATACATTTAATTTACTCTGTTTCCAGAAAAGATGAGGCCCATGGTTGTAATGCCAACATAGCTGTACAGATCTTGCTATGACAGTACTGCCTCCCACAGACAAGCTGCAGGAAATCACTTGAGCCAGCATGAAACATGAAAAGCAATCAGTGTATAAGAAGCTATCCACCAAAAAAGGACCAAAGGTCTGTTTCCTCTGTTGATACTTCCAAAGCTCGTTTTTAAAGTACAGCGTAATGTTGTTAATTTCTCACTGTAACATATAGCCATCCCATGATAACATGTATTTCATGCAAATGCAGACATCATGAAGATCTGGTTCTAGATGCTTTCTTCATCTGTGAGAAGCGCAACAAAAGCTTGTTGCAAACAGTGCCTATCGTACACCAGGGTTGAGGAGTTTGTGATTCAAAGTTCAAATAATTCTGCTTTTTCTCATTTTCAAAATACCAAAAACTTTGGAATGTATGTTTAATGGTTGAGACAGCCATAGGACAAAATTTTTGATGGAATCAGGTAACACTTATATGCAGTTAAATGAGAATTGTGTGCCTGATTGCACCCACGAACATGAGTGACTTGGCTTCAGTGCCAAGCTGAGTGTGATCCTCAAGCAACATACTTTCCAAAACATCACAAATGCTACAGCACAACCAGCACCATGCCCGGAGCAGCCACTTATGACTGCTATCACAACTTACTACAGTAGTAATTGTAAAACAAGTTATTTTCACAATTAGCTAGTAGACCTGCAGGCAAATATTGAAGATAAAATGCAGTTGTGAACACAATAGATAAAAAGAGTGGAAATGACCAATATGGCAATCATAGATGATAGCACAAGTCAACGGACAAACTCCATGATAACAAGGGTTTTAGGTCCCACTCTCTGGACATGCACAAGGTGGCTGAGAAAGGTCTCAAGACCTTGTCATGGTATGCATACAGTTGTCCTGCTCCTCTTATGTCATTGGAAGGCAACGTATACTACAAAAGTTAAGCAGCTGTCCTTTGCAGTTGCAATGAGGTTCAGAAAAATGGAAACCGAAATAAATACAGGGGCCATTTAGTCCCGCTTTCTATAGTATGTAAATATCATTATTGTATTTAAAGAGGCCCTGAAGCACTTTCTGAGAACAAGAAATAAACATGCATGCAATAGTTTCATGGCATTTGCCTCTCTTCTAACCACTGTCTTCTGTAGCTCGGAAAAACACATTTATACTTTCTAACATATACTAACAACCTTCAACTACTGGTGTGTTTTTAAGAAATACAATTAGTTGATGGAATCCCTGGCAGACTCCACAAACGCGATAATCGAAAATATATCTCTCTTTTGAATTTACTAGGGCTGCAACATTCCACTTCCGGCTCCTTAATTACAATAACGTACTGGAGTATGCACCTTATGTGCTATTGTATGCAAGGTATTGTCCCTTGTTTTCTCACATTACAGGGCTATACAATCAGCAAACAAGTTTGATGTACCAGAACCAATGAAATGACATGCCACTGCAAAAGCAGGAACAAACTTAGCCTGCCCATTCTTTGGAAAGAACCAAAGCGGAGCTGCTACGTAACTCCACTCTCTTAAATGGTGCTCAAATGAAACTGACAGCCACTATGACATTCTGCACAGCACTATTAACAAACGTCGCAAACTGCTTCCTCAAGTACAAGCGAAATGAAGGGCATTTAGACGTGGCCCAAAGCATTTGTGTGCTTCACTGAGGACTGTTTTTTTTTTCTTTCACATGCTTTGCAGATGAAAGGCTGTGCCTGCCTATAAATCACAACTAGTGGGAAAAAACTACTGTTATGTAATGCCAATTAAATATAACTTTTTAGTTACCTTTGACATGACAAATTTTTCTTATTTACTCCCATGTCTCACTATTTACTATTGCGCGCAGACACACCCCCAACGTTACTAAATGTAAGATGTCTATCAGCGAAAACTTAAATAATGTCTGATTACATGGCACCACACAATGCCTAAATTAAGCTCACCTGCAACACCCGGACACGCGCACGCATATACAGAATACATTGCACAAGACATGATCGGCTCTCAAAAGTATAGCTCCCAGAGAAACAGTACCGATTTAGGCAAAGTCGTCCACAAAAGCAGAAAATTACGATCGTGAACCCTCAACAAAACTCTCGACGTCAAAGGTACTGCAGCGTGTTTCGTGCCGTTAGACAGATCACACAAGTTATTGTCGTTTACCTTGAACACTATGAACAATGAAGAGCCAAAGTAAGAAGCAAGCAGTTCTACTTGAGAGCTTGAAGACTCCCATGGCAGCGACGATTTTGACGAATACTGCTTTTAAAATAAAAGTTTCGTTGATAACTCAGCTACGACGCTAAACAAAACTAACTGTAGCAGGACTGCAGTTTGGTAACTAGAACGGACAGCAGTTGTCTGTAGCCGCGAACACTATTTGCTTCTCCGTCCTCTGGTTGCAATCTTTTAGTCAACAAGCTTAAGCGCTGAAGCCACAGAAACGGTTTCACCCACTTTCATCAGCGCTTCGCTATGCGGTGCTAATCGACTGCATGACTGCCCGAAGCCGTCCGAACCGCACAGTTACGGTCGCGCCATAGTTGCGAAAATATACGCAAAAATAATAACGTTGAAGCTTGGTCTTAATAAACAAGGCATAATAACAAAATTATAAAGTTGCTTGTCACTGTCACTGTTGGAATACGAAAAATGCGAACGAGTTGGCGGAAGTAGCGGAAGTTATGGCGGAGGTGGGCGGAGGCAACGGAAGTAACGGAAGTTAAATTCGATCACAGGTCAAAGTTGAAGGTTGAAGTTGTAGATTGAACGAGTTTTGAGTGATTTTTTATTAGATTAGTACGTACTATGTGTTCGCGATGGGTTTAATGCTCTGAAAAGGTGCTGTGTGACTGTAACGACTTCAGCACTGCACTACTTTGGGTTACTTCGAGTGCTTCGAGTTCAGTTCATAGTTTGCAAACATTGCAAATCTCATCAGCTCACTGGTTGGCCTGTGTCGGGCGATACGGTCCGCAATCCTAACGGGTTTCTCAAAGCCAATCATGAAGGAAGGAACTCCATTGCCCGAAGGGACATTGTTGTTCGACTATCAGATTGCCGGACACGTCCACGGGAACAAAAAAACCAAGTTAGGTAATTCAGATCATCCCGCAAAATGTTCGCTGTAGTGTTCATTTCCGTCTCTGTGTTTTTCTTTATTTATCCTTGTGTTATTCTGCATTAAGGTCTTATCCGTGGCATACTGCTGTATGCTGACAGGGATGTCTGGCGCGCTGCTGCTGTTACGCCCTCATCTTTAGTGCCGCTGCTGAATTTTATGTGAATAAAAGCATGAGACTAGACTTTTGAAGTTTGCTTGGTAATATATCTCCTACGGACTGTCACTTGGTAATTCGTAAAATTCGCCCAAGTTTACTTGAACATGGCCAAGCGTACGCATACCTATAAACGCTATTGCCTTCGGCTTGCCAAGTAGTCCAGTGAATTACTTTCAATGAATTACTTTCGTTTGGCGTGCTGCCTCATGCATGGCGGTTTATCTGCCCGTGTGATTTGTGAAATTGCCTTCCCTAGTGAATTTTCTGCGCGCTGTTAAGCAGCGTTGCTGTCTTACTTCTATGCCTCTTAACACGGCGATGCAGCTGTAAATTCCTGTATAAGAATGTTCAGGTGCATCGGTAATAAGAACCATACCACTACGATCGGTTCCGCAGTTATTAAAAGCCCTTCCATTAAACATGTTCTTGTCGGTATTTTTATCAAAAGACGGAATGAAGGGTGCGTGTACCAAGCAAAAAAAAAAAGGTTCATTTGTGGAGACTGAATAGCCACTGAAGCCTTTATGCATGCTCGTTCTCCCAAGCAGGCAAAACGTTCTTGCAGAGCAGAAATATTTTATGTATACTGCCATGTGTATACATACCTTAAACTTTCAGAAAACAAGGCTGGTGACTTTCTCTAAGCACAACGCTGAAGAGTAGACTATTTTTCGTGTAGAATGTGATAATTTTGTGAATTACAACGCCATATATCTTTCTGTGTACTTCAAAGAGTACGCATTTTGGCTTTTGCTCATGCTGTGCTTGTTCTGCTACATAATAGCTACACTGTTTTGGGTTTATCTTGGAAACAGGTGTTGCAGACAGCTTTCGTTGTGTCTCTGTGCTTCCAAGGTAACAGCCATCACCAGTTTTTGCAGGTTGAAGATGCCTGCTTACTGAAAGTATGTACAGTTGCAGCCAGAATGTACAGTACAGTTGCAGCACACTTTGCTGTTGTGACTCTTTTTACATGCTACGTAGGGGAGATAAGAAGGCTTCTTCCATTTATGCGTGTTTGTGTGCCAGCAGCATTTGCCAGCATATGTATTCGGTTCCACCTAATGCCTTGGTAAGGTGTGAAAGAAGTTTCATTGCTGAAGCATGCTCTGTATTATTGTGGCTGCGACTGTACAGTGTGTCCCACTTCAAAGTAGCGTGGATATTTTTTGCCTCATTTTTGGAGAAAGTGAAGCAGCATGTTGGTATTTAGAATTCCAGTTTTCCATTCTAACTTTTCCAACTTTTTCCATGGAAAAAGTGGCATTCAGCATTGTTAGCTCATGCAAAATTTTGGCGCTCGGGGGAAGGGGGGGGTGAAATTGCCCCCACTGCGCCCCCATAAATCTGCCTCTGGCTTCTTTAGCATGGCACAAGCAGATTAAATTAGTGCTGCAGTTGCAGAAAGAAAATTTTGTATTAATAATCTTGTAATAAAGTTGGCGGCAACCATTAATAATGTAGAGTAAAGTTGGGTGCCAGCCACTTCCAAATGGTGAATATCGTACTACCTCAGTATAAGACATAAAATATTTGTACCTTACATTGTAACATAGAGGGCATTTATTTGGCAAAAGCAGATTGTACATTAGTGATAAATATACATACAGTTAAAAATGAGCTAACAAGGTTACAATGATGATTTGAGACCTTTGCAAGACATCAAAAATAATCAAAAAGGACGTCTTTGTGCATTTCATTTTTGTATGAAGCGACCAACTTATGTGAATCTCCGTAGGTAGTTTTATTCAGTCTCTCATTTTTGATGGACTCATTCTTTCTACATTCTGTCTTTAGGGGAAACAGCCCCTAATTGCTTTGGAGCCTTTGTATTGAATTTGCCTGCATAGGAATGGTTTGGTTTGGTTTATTGGGGTTTAACGTCCCAAAGCAACTCAGGCTATGAAGGACGCTGTAGTGAAGGGTTCCGGAAATTTCGACCACCTGGGGTTCTTTAACATGCACTGACATTGCTCAGCATACGGGCCTCTAGAATTTCGCCTTCATCGAAATTCAGCCGCGGCGGCTGGGATTGAACCCGTGTTTTCCGGGTCAGCAGCCAAGCGCTGTAACCACTGAGCCACCGCGGCGGGGCTGCATAGGAATGATTAACTTAAGCAGTCATAGCTAACTCTGTTTCTATATTTTTTTGTTTATTGTTAATCTCTTTGTGCTTCATGTTAAGGTATGTTTTAGTTCGATATCTGGAGAAGCTAGCTTTTACAACCTCAAATGAGCAGGGAAATTTTTCATTGCTTTTTTGTCTCCTGACTACTTGCAGGCCTTCTGAAGCATAAAGATGGGTCCATCCTGAAGCCTCTGCTGAGCTGTGACGAGCGCACACTGCGAGAGCATAAGTTTTATGAACGAGTGTTTAGTGCCCAAGATTCTCCACCAGAGCTTCTGACCCTGAGAGCCTTCTTGCCTAAGTACTTAGGAACCTGGAAAACGAACTTCCTTGGACAAGGCACGAGTGCAGCATTAGACTGCATTACTTTTCGTTAAAAAGTGTGTCACACATTTTATATAAAAATAATGTGAGATGATGAAAAGAAATAGGGGCAAGTTTGGATTTGAGAATAACCACCTCCTGTGTTGTACTGCACGTCAGAGCATATGCATGCAGATGGGACTATGACTGTAATGTAGAAGCAGCAATTGTACATTCTCATAGGCCTTCAAATTTTAATGGATGCACTGCAGATTTCTGAAAATATTGAAAGTGAATAGAAAAATCATCATTTAATCTGTTCTCTTTGCTTTTTAAAAATTTTTAAAGAATGTTGACAAAGCGTACGAAGTCTCACAGATTGCTCTTCAGATGTCTTGCTAGGAAAGTCAACTTTTACTCCAAGTTATGTACTGAAAAAATTGTTAAATGCAGTGACAAAGAATTGTTGAACTGTGCAGCATCTGTTATCATCTTGGCACCTAGTAGAAAGAAAACCTGTCAGTTAAGAAAACAGAACAGATATTAAAGAATAAAAAAGGTCTTGAATCTCTGTTAGGTACAGTGGTGAGCAGTTGCAAAAGGAATTATGCAGGAAGTTACTTTCATTTACCCATAAGCGGCAAAATGTACTTTGGTACAGAATGCCTGGCACTCAATGAATTAAGTTTTGCAACTTACATGAAGTACTGCTTGCTTTTTATTAGCCCCTGGTGGTCAGTTCACACTTACTTGTGAAGCTACTGTAAATATTTAATCATCTGACCTGCACTTGAAAAGAGCACAAGACTAAGCATGTTGTTGATGAAGGCCAAGGATGATTTCATCCTTACTCAAGGAGATGTGGATACAATCAAAACTGCTTCTACTCACCCAGCATGTGTTATGAGGCAGTGAGACATGAAGGAAGTTGCATTTTTGAAGATGGCAAAATGTAGTCACATAGCTGAAGTATGAAAATACTACTTGTATGATGAAGCTGTTGGTAATGCTGCTTCAGTTTCTCTGTTGTAAAACGTGCAAGTGCCCAGTAGGAGCCACAGGAGCACAAGACACTGAAGGAGCCGCTGGGCTTGTATAGCAAATGCACTAATTCCAGTGAGTGCTGCTAGAATGGCATTCTTCTGGGCTAGTTGGTGTGGTTCCATTTGTGGGGTCCAGCTTGAACATTGGGATGTGGCAAGATGCACAGAATACATTGCAGCAATGTGTTCTGTGTGTCTCCCTTTGTCCCAGTGTTCAAGCTGGCCCCCACAAATTAGTGCTGCTCAAGTGTGCAGAACAGAAGGTCAGTTGATGTTTGCGAGCAAAAAACTGGCATTTCTAAATATTTATCCCCTTTGTATATTTATACAGTATTTCTCAGGACAGTCCTTTACTTACTCTTGAAAGGGACTGCAAACCATAATTCAAAGTCAGCTGAAGTATGTAAATTACCTTTAAAGGTTGTAAAATATGCAGGTGTCACCAAAAATGGGTTTGTTGAGTGGCAAAATAGTTTAATCATGTAAGTACCTATGGAGACTGCATTTTTTGTACTACAAGAGATGATAATATTTAGATGAGCAAGTTTACTAGATGTGCCTCAAAGATTGTTTTCGAGAAATAATGCCTAGAGTATGATGGAATGTTTTGGATTAGTGGCTTTTTAAAAGTGTGATGTATGAATAGTATGCAAAGCACACCAAGCATCGAGATAATGAGAAAAAAAGGCTGCTATAGTCTTGTCGTATGCAGCTGGCCTAATCGCACCATACTATTTCATGATATCATGATTCAGTCACTCTGGCACAGAATATGGCTTGCAAGTTTCTGATTTCTTAGAACAGCCATCTGTGCCAAACGTATAACAAATAACTGTGAGGGGCCCAAATGTTAGACTGCACTAAAGAAATGTAACGCTGAGATGTTGAATTTATAGTTCCTTTACGCATGAAGTATGCTACTTAACATAGCCTGGCCGTGATATGAGGTGCTGCACATTGTGCTTTGCCACCAGCCTTCCCCCTGGTGGCTACTTTCATGGATGTGTGCCTCCTTGGCAGAAGTGGAGTACTTGCGATTGGACGATGTGACCCGTGAGTTCCGGAGGCCCAGCGTCATGGATGTGAAGATAGGGGCTCAAACTTATGACCCATTGGCTACCCCTGAGAAAGTTGCCCTTGAAGATGCGAAGTACCCATGGAGCCGGCAGCTTGGCTTCCGTATCCTTGGCATGCGGGTGAGACACTGCTGAACTTCTTGACTGGACCAATGTCTGATGGTAACATCTATGAGATCAGCCAATGAGCTCGGTACAAAACATGTCTGTGCTGAGAAATTTTGGTTGAAAATATCCGAGGACAGATCTACATAAATTTCAGAGCGACACATTATCTTCTGCTGCATTTATTTAAAGCTGATTGATGAGCAAGTCAAAACAAGAAAACCAAGAAAGGTCATTAATGAGCACACATGAAGAGCTACATACAGTGACAAGTTGCCAGATTAATCTTTATGCATTCCTAAATAAGAGAAAATGAGCACAGTCTCGTTCATTGTATATGAGGCCTATTAACACAAGCACTTTTAACCCAATGTTGCTAAAAAAGTCATATATAAGTTCTTCTACTTCTTAAATAAAAAATGGGAATAATCTAGCAGAGAATTTTAGACGATAATTTTGAAGCAGTGTTCACAAACTTCTTAGGTTTGAAAATTCTTTGAACTTTTTTTTTATTGTTTTCTCTATGCATGCAGTGTCCTGTCTGGTGTTTTTTCACCTATTTATTTAGTTTTATGTGAAAGCTTCGATATGGCGCTGATGCATTTAAGCCTTGTACTGACTTTGTTTCTTCTTTCCATTCTTGCACTCATTACGAGCAAATGACTGCTGTTTTAATTTTTATTTGCCCTTCCATTTTGGACTGCATTGCTTTCACCACAGTACCATGTTAATGAAGAAAAAAAGCAAATACTGATGCATTTACTGAAAATACTTCAACAGAATTGGTGTATCTTGTATTGCCTTTCACTGTTTCTTTACACTGTGTGGAAGAGGAAGCAAATGTGTAATTTTTGTATGTGTTAGGCATGTGTGATGGTCGTATGACATTGGAGTGTACTTCCACTTTGTGGAAACTATATCAGAGAGATCGTATGCCTTTCTGTAGATAAATTTAGTCATAATTTCAGTATTGTTATCAAACATATAATTGCATATCTTCATTTGCAATGAAACAGTATAATTTTGTATAATATATAAAACATTATGAATAAAAATCATCATGCCACTGTGGGAGCAAAAGTAAAATGAGGGTGTCATGCCCATAAGCATTGCCAGATAATGATAGAACCCAGCAAATTTTTTTGTGCATAATTGTGTTCAACAAAAATTTAACTGGAGTCGCATGAATGCATCTGTGCTTACACTGACATGCACCATAAGCACTGATAGGGTAGTGGCAGAACCCAGTCAGTTTTTTTTTTTTCACATGGGAGGAGACCTGCATGCATAGTTGTGCTAAACAAAATATTTAACTGGAGTCACTTGAAAGGATTTATGCTGTACACTCATGCCTCATAAGCATTGGCAGAGTAATGCAGGATGTCTAGTGACCTGGAAAACCTGGAACTATCAGGAAAACTTTGTGCACTTGGAGAAATCAGAATTTTCAGGGATACAATAAAACATTTGGCCAACTCAAGGAAAGTACGAACTGAAATTGACCTGATTATCTGCAGTGATTTGCGACAGTATTGTGAGTGCCAAGCATGCAGTCTGTGCACATTTGCATGACATAATTTTGCTTTGCGCGCATGTAATGTGTGACATCTTGCTTAATTTTATCTGTTTTTCTCGTCCACGAAGCAATTACTCTATATGATAGTTTGTTCTCTGCTGGTTGCCACTCTCCTTACAAAGTTTAGGCTGGTGCTGAGCAATAAATGAGGGTGCATTCGAAAGTATTTTTCGTGGAAACAGTCAGAATAAGTAGTGAGTAGAATTACCTTTCAGTTTTGCATCCTTTATGTGAATGTCGAGTGCCTAGAAGAAAAACAACATAGCCACCATAATTAAAGGGACACTAATCCACTCCATCAAAGTTTTGTTTGCAGTAGAAATCAGTTCTGTGACTCTTACTGGCTACGTTGTTGTTATTCCAGCAGCAAAATACTTGCTGAGAAATGGGATTTAAAAATGGAACATTTTTTGCCCCCCTGTTGATTTGCACTACTGAGGTCACGATCGAAAAGGACTCCGTGGTCACCACTTGGAAGTGAATGGCGGTGTAGCCTAAACTCAGGGATCCCTGTGCTAAAAAAGTTGAGCGGACACTTATGCTCCGCCTTTAGGCATGATACGACAGTGGTTCCTCTTGCCCATGCAGACATGGACACTGTGTCCTCTCTCACAGTCACAGTCATTACGTGAAAGACCACACGGCATACATGTAAAGCCCCGCGTTAACCAAGCTGCATGAACGTGCCTGCATGGCATTGCAGTAGCGCGTATGACTCGCAACCTGAGGGTCAGGGGTTCGATTCCTGTGTAGGCTACATAGGTGTGGTTACTAGGAATACAGTGATAGATCTGCTGTGTAGCAGCTTGAAACGGGATGCTTGTAATTTGAGCCGTCATCTGCTCCGTGTTTATATGAGGGTGAGGAGGAGGACGATTGGCAGATGGTCCGTGCGCTTGGTGCATTGCTTGCGGTTGCTCCGATCCCTGAAGATCCGATGTGCTGCTGGTCGACATGACCTTTGCTGTATTTTTACAGTTTAAGTGACTGTGAAGAAAACAAGAAAGATTATTTCTTTGCTGTTTTCTCACAGGTTTTTGACAAACATGAACAGAAGTACCGCATATATGGGAAGGATTATGGCCTCAAGCAGACACCAGACACCATTCTTGACGGTATGCTGTTTTCTTCCTGTTTATCTTAGGCTCCTGTGTAAGAGCTTAGGCAAGGATCTAACAACATATGTAAATGCCGGAAAATTTAATATTAGAGGCTCTAGAAAAGTGCTGAGCATGGCTTTAAATAACCTCCATGATTGAGAATAAAAAAATTGAAAATAAAAATGAGCTGTTTGAAGTCCATTTTAAACTTGATATAGTTATGCTTACTAACTGCGTGTTAACACAACAGAAAGATTATTAAATACCTTTCAAGAAGAAGCACTTCTCTCACTTTATGAATGAAAAATGTTTTCAGTACCAATTATGGTCTATAAGTATAGGCGTTTACGTCTAAATATCGTGCTACCTTGTCACATATATTTCATATGGGAAGTTGTGGTAATATTTCCATGCCACTGATCAAAATTTATTACATTTTCCTATATCTCCGTGAATTGAGGAAGAACCTCTGGTTTTGAGAATTTTGGTAAAGCTCAGTTAGTTTAGGGCAAAATACCAAAGCTGTACTGCTAAACTTTCTGAAGCCTTGTCATCCATGTTGGCACCTTTGTGGAGACTGAAATATCTACAAACCGCACACAGTATGTACCTCTAACAGTTGGCCTCTAGGTTCTCAAAAAATATGCCATAAATTAAGGTGCGCAGTTGCCAATGCCTAAGTCTTAAATTAAGGCTCAGCAAGTGTGTAGCACTATCGTGGACAGTGCCGTTTATTGTAATGACAATGTTGGGTAGCCATAGGAGGCATAGAAATTCAATTGAAACTTGTGCTTTTGTTTACAATAAGCACAATTTTACTGCATGCAGTGTTGTTAAAATGGCGCTCTAGTGTATTCGACTTGTATGTGATATCTCTGAACATGCTGGAGGAACTTTAGATAACTTTTCACTGTTATCTATAATAGCTTTATCTCACAGGCTGTTTAACAGTACCTGGCTGCTTCAGTTTTCTGCAGTGTTTCATTAAAGCTCTGAAAGCTTTCCTGCGACATTTGCATTCAATTACCAGATTGTTTAAATGGAGAAGAAAGGCTCTTGGTCAGAACTGAGCTAGTTGGCTGCGTTTGGATCATTCCACACTGAACGCACCAGAACTTGTGCCCAACCCTCCTCAGTTTCTTTCAAGAAATTTATGGCACTTCGGCGGCCCGGGTTCGATTTCCACCTAGACCCCAATTTTCTTTTCTTATTATTTTAAGAACCATACAACATATGATTGACAGTTTGTGCAGACACTTTTGCGGACAGCCTCTGTCTACAACTTCCGCCCACGCCGCTCATGAGCCAAGAAAGGCTTTCGTCTTAATACAGAAAAGAGCCTCGTGTCTTTGAGACTCTAGCCTTTTGGCTACAGTTTGACAGACTAGTTCCTCTTGTTTGTAACCGTTGCTGTTACCTTGCTACGTGTACTGCTGCTTACAGCTTTCAGAATTAATTGATTTTCTTGTGGTTTTCAAGAAATTTCAACTTTAAATGGTTTTGAACTTAGTGCTGTTGCAAACTCTCCCCCCCCTCTCATGTAATGCTCTTAGGGGCCTTCAGAGTAATATGAACGAACAAATGAGAGTGAGTGAAACAAACTTCAAAATTTAACCAGTAATAGAACAAGTATAACTGAGGAGTTTGCTTGGAAACATTTGATAAGAACTCCAAAAAATACTTTCAGATATCCGGCACACAACACTTTCACTCATTATCATTTGTTGTGGGATTTGGCCTTTTCTACTACACCAGATTTTTTTGCTACATAGGAGAATATCTGCTCAGTACTTCTAAGGATGTCTTAAACCGTCGTGCAGCAGATAAATTTGTATTTGGGTTTAAACAGCAGACTGTGCTTAACTGCATGTTCACCATTGTTCTTGTCAGGCTGAAATGCCTGCTCATGCAAGCCTGCTCAGTTATGCTCTTCGATTTTCTATTATGCCCTTGCATCTTTCTAGCAAAAAACCTATTGGCTGGCCACTTGTTCTTGTGAGATGGTAAACATTGTGGCACTGTTACACTGCATGTTAATCAGTGTTCGCTTATTTGATGGCTTGTGGGAAAGATTTTTTTTTTTTAATTACATCTGTGGGAAACTGAAGGTCCCTTAACTGCTCAGCTTGTCGGAGATTTTGTCCCAGCAGAGTGCGTCTGAACGAGAGTCTATTGTAGTTCTTTTCTGGAGATTTTGTCGTGGCAGATTGGGAGTTTTCAGTGTCTGTGTGTTACTTTCGCAGCTTTTCAGACATTTTTAGGCATGACACAGCAACAACCCAATGTGCCAACATTCCTGCCAGACTTGTTAGCTCAACTGCAACACATTCGACGCTGGTTTGAGACTCAGCATCTGTATGCCTTTTACTCAAGTTCAGTTTTACTTGTATATGAATCTCAGACTGACAGCTCTGATGGCAAGGCAGTTCGCTGTGTTGCTAAGATGATTGACTTTGCTCATGTCTTCCCAACATTGGAGTGTGATAAAAACTACCTGTATGGACTCTGTAAGCTTATCAGTGTACTGCGTGAAATTGCACGTGCATAGCAACTGAGGGCCAACAGTGTAGGTTGTGTCGTCTTGCTTCTGTCAGCTGTGGGCCTTAAAATAAGGCTTTTTTTATGTATGAGGCTAATCCCTAGTAATTAAAACTTGCCATTTTTAACAGATATGCCAAAGTGTAAAAAATATATGAACATTCTTAAACTTGTGATGAAATGCAATTTTTTTCAGCTGCCCAATTTTGTGACATGTATGAACTTGTGATATCCTTTTGTCTTTTCTTTTTAAAGCACATGTATACTGTGCAACCAACTATGTGAGAATATTTATGAAAAATATACTAATGTTGCCTTTTCAAGAGACTGTGAGAATACTGCCTTCTGCTTTGTTTGGGAAGTAGTAAACGAGCAGTTGCATGGCTGTATAATGAATGGCATGTGTGCCTGATAGCTAGATTCATACGTTCCATAACCACGTTTATGTTTATTAATTCTTACACTTCTTTTCAATTCATACAATTCATGGTATTACTCGCTGTATACCAAGATTACTGAGCATTGGAACCTGTGATTAAAGCACTGAATACAGAATAGCATTATGCCAAAAGTGTGTGCAAGTCAAAAAAAGAATGCCTGCATAAGACAGGCATTCGCTAGCAGTGAAAATAGTGAGCCAACTGACTTGTGACATCTGGTTACCAAATGGCACGCAATGGCGTCACCCAAGGGCATTTTGTCACCAGATTTGTACAAGTGCATGGAACTGTACTGCCGTGTCTTCTCTGTATACTTTTTTACACCTCATCAGTGTCATAACGACCAATGTGTGACTTACCTCTTGTAGTTTGTCAGCAAAAGGACAGTGGTACAGAGTAGCTGATGACAGCAACATAAAGAAAATGTGCTTTATGTGTGCATTGAAAGCTAACAAGGCACTACCATTCATCTGAAAACCACCAAATATACTTACAACCTTTATAGTATGCTCTGTACTTTATGGCACACCCTGAATCACTCATAAACATCCGTCCGCTTGATGTCTCTGTGAGAGTGCACTGAAGAAGGCACTCTGCAAATTTGTGCACAATTTTAAACCTGGTGTTGGTATATTCTAACATTCCTAGCAGACACTCTGCAGAGCGGTTTTAGTAGCACTTGTTATAGAACACAAGAACATTAATGTATTAGCATTACATAGCAAGTCTTTTACAGGGTATAAATGCTGATGCAAAATTTGCACAACAGTCTCCAAAACAAAGTTTTCAGTTATGCAGCAATTGCAATGGTTGACATATGTTATTATTCATACTAGATTGTAACATACTTGCATTAGAAAGTGACAATCAGGTGTTCATCTTCAATGCAGTTATGTTTCATTGTTTTATTCATTTTCTTTTTGGGTGCCAGAAATATATAACAGGCGATTAATGGGTATGCACATTCATAATGCAGTGTTTTTGTCTCATCTGTGGCTTTCTTTCCAGGGTAGCCAGGCAGCTAATTGAATGAACATGGTAATTTACATGTTGCTCTAGAATTGCAGGTTATGAATTCAAGGTTGTATAGGTTGCATTGTTTATTCCATGTTAATTTATATTTTTGAACAAATATTCTATACTTATATAAGTCATGCGACGTGAAACTTTTTTTGTGCATTGAATTTATGTGTGTCAAAAAACTATAGAGCAATTTTTACTGATTGAGATAAAGCCAGCAAAGAAATGAACATTATGAAGGATTTGGCATTCTTGAGAAGGGCAAAAGTGGTGACACACTTAGCTGGGTCCAGCTTTCTATTTTACACACCCAAATGCTTGCTCATAAGTTAATCTCCAGTAATGTTTAGGCTTCAGGGCTCTGATGCTTTCATTTTTCATCAAGCATGGCCTGTTTACAACTATTTCTTCAGCATCTTAGTGCATTTCATGACATCTGTCATGCTACGTACGCAATCCTCGTTTGCAAATTTCACAATATATGTGCAAATCTGTGCTTGTCTCTAATCATAGAAGCCCTCAAAAGGAATTCAAATTTTATGAAACAGTTGGTGTTCGAATCAGGTAAATTCACTAAAGTTTTGTTTCATTTTCATTCACTGGTGTAAATCTGCAAAACAAGTAAATGCAGAAGTTCAATCTGCAACACAAAAATAAGAAATCGCCAGCTGTGATGCAGTTTAGAAGGCTAGGGAACAAGGTCAGTCATTCCACTGCATGGTTACATTACATGGTTAAATTTCATGCCTGTAAGCCCTATGCCCTTGTGTGGTGTTGCCAGCTCTGTGTGCCTCATCAAGTGTGGTGCTTGTTGTTTGTACTGGCAGCTATATCAGAGCTGTGCACTGGGCTGTAGTGCCGCATTTCAGATCTGTGCATCAAGCACGTGCATGTGACATCTTTTTGTCATGTGCCAAAACACTTTACCTAATTTCACTGTGCAGCACTGGTGGCTTTTACTCTTCTGGCTTATTATAGATGCTGGCCATTTCGCACTGGTAGCCATTGCCTTGTCTGAGCATTAGTGTACCACAATTAGGCTGTCGCTTCAAATTTTTAATGTTAAAGGGACTGAGAGGTGATTTTTAAGGGTCAAAATTTTTTTTAACAAGGTGGAAATCTTGGCAGCCTAAGTGCCTGATACCATGTAGTGGTTGTGCAAGAAATGTAATATACTGTAAATCATTTTTTGGCCAGTAAATGCAATTCTTTTTATGTATATATCAGTGATGAAAATAGTGACAGTTGAACGCAATAGCAGTTTCACACCAGAAAAAGAAACCAAAAACAAATGTGACCCTAACAAGAGCAAGTCTGTTGTTGAAAAATGTGGTTGTCATCTTTTCACAGGCCCTCAGGACTGTTGATTACTTCAATGCTAATACATGCATGCTTGTACCTTCTTTTTGTGTGCATGCTTGTGTACAACAGCATCAGTCCATTGTATTTAGGGGAATTCCCCAAGGTGGAGCCTATTTCAGTTAAGAGGGTAATTACTCATTACCATCCACCTGAGTACAGCAAATGGTTACCAGAAAAGCTACACAGGTTACTGAGCTGGCAGTTGTTTCGGCCTCGTCCTGCTATGTGATAGGTGTCCGGGTTAGCTTGGTAGAGCAACTTCCCCGGACATATGGTGGTACGGTGAAGATTCTAAGAAAACTGTGTAGCTTTTCTTTGTAGCCTCTTCACTCAGATGAAAACTAATGAGTAGTTACTCCTTTAGTTTAAAAATGCCAATGCATGCCACTGAGCTATGAAGCCACCAAGTTTCCCGCATTCCACTTGTTGATGTAAATCCTAGCTGAAATCAATAGTGGGCATGGCCAAAGCATGTAATGCAAAGGGAAGATAATGGAAGATAATGTAATGCAAAGGGAAGGGGTAGATAAGTGCAGTGGCACTTTTTAACACAGGTCTTTTATATTAGAAAATGCACTGGAAAGAGCATAACTACTTATAAAATAAAACAAATTTTAAAGAAACAGTTCACTGCATTTAATAACATCTAGGTCATGTATACTGATATATGGTCATGTAGTGGGATTCATTGATGGTGCCACTTTTGCCACAGATGGTTGCTTCACCTAGCTTTATGCATTTTCAATGCCAGATTAAAATTACAGTTTTTTGTGCAGCTGGTAATATCATGGTAATATATTTGTGGATTAATGGTACAGTGGCAAGACTAGTAATATTGTATCTGTCAATGCGAAGCAGAGTGTTTTTGGTCACTGTCAGCTTCTTTCAATGTGGATGTTAGGGCGTTGAAGTTGGCGTCTATGTAATGTATTAAATGAGCCTGTGAAAGAACTGAAAATTTAACATACATTTAAGTGGGGCAGAGCATCTAATTGTGGAAGAAATTAAGTTGTGGGAGATCACTGTTGCAGAGTTTCCATACAAATGAAGCTATATATAGGAATAGAGCTCTTATGTAATCTTGTAAACCATGTACAAATGCTTCTGCTGTGAAACCACGCTTTGTGGTGCAGTTTTGATGTAATTAATCAAGGGTGCCAATATCTGGTTCCACACCTCGAGGCAGCACTCTTTGTACAATTTTAGCTGTGTGTTAAATCACTGTTGATTAATGTCTATACAAGTTTTTACTCGTTAGTTTGTGTACACTATGTCTGATGAAATAAACATTGTTGTACTGTTTATGTTTCCTGTTGTTTGATGGAAGTCTAATGCAGCAACAGTTTAAATTACCCCAAGCCCATGAGAAAAAAGTGCACTTTAAAAACACAGACATGAATCCCAACCTTCTGTGATGAGTAATTTACCTTTTTCTTTCACATTTTTTTGTAGCTTCTCCGCAGTATTCAAATACTGCATGCTTGTTTAAAGAATTGTTATTCTTATATTTTTTTACTTTGCCTAGAAGGGAATCCTGCAATCGGGATGGTGCACGTAATTGGTCACTGATGCCTTTAACTATTGCACCTTTATTGCTGAGGATGTTTTATTAACTGCCAGGTCATCCAACAAGAACTAATGTGTTCAGGCTCACCAGCAGACTGTGTTTGTATGTGTGCCAAAGGCTGACAGTGACCTGAATTTAATTTGTGATAAGACATCAGACAAGTGATAAAATATATGTAGTTAAGGTTTAGATATCTTTGAATGCATTGCAGTGGCAAGAAAAGTCACACTGCGGTGATTAGTAAATATTGTGACTTGCCGAACCAATAAATCAGAAAATAATTTGGGAAATAAACATGGTATTGTCATTAGAATTTCTTGCTACGTTTTGGAATAGGCTGTGGTTATATGAACAAAAGAAAATATTTTATTGGTACAGTTTATAGAAGCGGTGGCCGCAGCTGGCAAAGGACAGGGTTAATCGGAGAGACATGGGAGAGGCCTTTGCCCTGCAGTGGGCATAGTCAGGCTCGTGATGATGATAGAAGCTTGACACTTGCTCGTGATGATGGTAGAAGCTTGACACTTATTAGTATGTCTCGTGCATGCTTTTCTTATAATTAAATTCTGAAGAAATTAATTAATGATTAAATGAACTGGCAAGACTGCACATTGGTAATCAAGTAAATAGCAATGAACTGCAGTGGCTGCGAATTAATTTTGACCACCTGGGGTTCTTTATTGGGCCCCACGATGACGAGCTGCCGCAGCGGCATAGTGGTTATGGTATTCGGCTGCTGACCCGAAAAACGCGGGTTCAATCCTGGCTGCGGTAGTCGAATTTCGATGAAGGCGAAATTCTAGAGGCCCATGTACTGTGCGATGTCAGTGCCCGTTAAAGAACCCCAGGTGGTTGTAAATTTTTGGAGCCCTTCACTACAGCGTCCCTCGTAGTCTGAGTCGCTTTGGGACGTAAAACCCCCATAGACCATAGACCACAATCTCGGTACACATGCATAATTCTATTGTGCCTTCATGAAAATGTTGCAGCAACCAGAAACCAGAAACAACCTGTAACCTTGTGCTCAGTAGCAGAGTGCCACTGGTGCTGTTTTTCCTTGGCACTGTGAAATCTATTAAATTGTTAGTCATGTTTACTTTTCACACATTGCCATCTTTTGCTATCATATCCCTGTTCTCCTTCATTGCATGTGCTTGACAAGGTACAAAGCATGTTAAGCAGCTTCTAGTTTTTTAAAATACTGCAATATATATCTTGTTGCACTTCTTAGTGCTAATATGAGTTTGCTGTGGCATGGCATAATTAGAAATCTGTGTAATTTGAAAAAAATTTTTGGTCCCCCTTCGAATTCTGGTCGAGATTTGGCTGTGTGTGTTATATTTAATTGTTTGTATAAATGACAACATACCTTAGTTACATTAAAACAGCACGAAAGATACCAATGTAATTTAATTTAAAGCAGCACCAAAAGATGATAAAAGTATAAAATATAGGACAGGCAACAACTAACAAATTATGTGAAGAATGCTTTCTTTCATGTATATGCACGCGGTCATTCCCACCCTGATTTGAAAATGCAATGTATGAAAATATTACACGCACAGCTTTGGAGCCACAGAGACCTGTGCTTTCTGCAAAAAGGTGTGTAAGTTGTCCAGTAAACACGTTTTGTCAAAGCATACGGTGGCAACAATATTAAAAGCATGGGCTTTCCCTTTATTTGATGCAAACATGCCCACAGGCTCCTATACACATTTTTACATAAAACCAGTGGTTACGTGCTTTTTCATTAATACCTCTTGGTCTTTATTAAAAGTCATGGCTGAATAAAATGGCACAAGGTTTAGGTACTAGTATGCACCCCACAAACTTCAAGGTGCATTTCCTTGTGCCATTAACACCTGAAATTTGTATTCATTATACACAGGTTTCAGATAACAACATGAGGCAACTAGGACTGCTCCCACTAAACTAATTTTACACCTTTTTGATGCTACTGAATATAATCGAGGTTCATACAGAATATTCGACCTAAAATTCAAGATTAACTCCAGGATTCCAGGGACACAATGAAGCAATAATCAAGGAGTGGAAAAAATATTCGACCACATAGACTAGATATCGCTGGGACTAGGAATCTAGGGCTTGCCTGATTCCCTTTTTATCGGCACCACCTTTCATTTTCGATTTTCCTGCTCGCTAGCTGCTGCTTTTTCTTTTTCATTTCCCAAGAACAGACCATACACTTGGCTCACAAGATACATGGAAGCCTTCAACTTCAGAGATGTTAGCACACTAAGGAGGTTACCACGGCTTTTGACTTCATCGCAGCTGGTACACTGACAAGCATTCTGTCATGTATTCCAAATGGATTTGATTGTAATGTTGAAGGCATTTTCTATTACACTGAGAACTTAAATTGTCATTATGTTCCAATGCAAGCATTCCAAACAGTCATTTTTCAGTGGGCATCAAACTTTCTGTAATGCTGCTGCTACTACACACGATTTAGCGACAAGCTTGATGTGCTTGGAGCTTTTTAGATGGCCCTTCTGGGTCAGTTTTTTACATTGTAGCAACACTGATGTTCCTCGGGAAGAATATTCAGTCCTCAATGCGGACAATAAAGGCCAGACAGGCTACAACCTAAAACAATGAAAAAGTACCCAGAAGGGCGGGGAATGGTAAAAGCTATGAAGGACACAGATGAAATTATACAGGTGAAAACATAAAAGTATAAAAATATAAAAACGTGAAGAAGGTAAAAGTTTTTCCTGGTGTGATGTACAAGGAAAAATGGTGCTGCGAAACTGCTTTGCATTGACTACATCACTGGTCCCAACTGAATCAAGGTTTTGCGAAAGTTTCCACATGATGCGCCAGCTACTGCCACGGGAAAGCAAAAGGAAGAGGAGGGAGAGTGGAATTTCACACTCGGGTGCGCAATCCATCAAATTTACGTCACAGAGAATGTATTTTCACGAAACTGGTACCTTCGCAGACTCGTCCCAACTCTTCGTCACTATGTAGAAATTCGCTCTTTAAGCACTAGGTCAGACTGATCAAAATTTTTCAAGGAATTTAAGGATATATCAAAATTTAAGAAGTTTCAAGGGCCCTTAAAAATCTTTTTTGAAAACTAAAGGTATTCAAGGATTTCAAGGGTCCATGCGAGCCTTGAATAGAATACATGCGCGCAGTATGGCCCAATGTGACCCAGAGCATTTGGCTAACATTGAAGGGCGAAAGTTGACCTTCATTCTGTACTGAATTCAAATATATGTACCACGGCACTTATTGATGTAAGAACTAGTTGTTAGACATCACAAGTGATGGTCAAAGAAACAATAATTTTTGCATACTTCAGCCCTGCATGAGGCTATGAATGGCTAAATAGTAATCACCTGTTCTTTATTAGAGTGGGCTGTACTGAACAGAATTATCTGCACTGGGTGTTTGCTACTTGCATGCCTTCATGTTGCCCCCTTTGACAGCATACTTTAGATAATGAAATGTGCCAGTACGCATCGATAATTGGGAGAGGGGTTTTCCTTCTTGAATTTGGTTATGTGGAAGCTGACACTTATGCAACTTGAAGGCAGGCAGAGACCAATTCCTTTTTCTAGAGCTTAAAATTTACCAGTGATATATGATATGTTCTCCATTACTGAGTGCAGATTGTAAGATTGACAAATATGGTTTTCTGTTTGAAAGGAACTGCACTTGGTATGCCAAAATGCAATGTTGTTTTGAATAGGCAAATAAAGCAGGAAACAGAGGCCATACAGAGATAGTAGGAATGGTGAAAGTTTCTTTGAGGGTGTTGTCCAATTTTGAATTGGACATTCAGTAGTAAAGACAGTGGCTGGCATGAAAATAAATCCAAGCGGCATTACGATTAGCAAGGAGTCCTTGAACGAATATGCTAGAGAGAAAGGAGGAGTAAGAAAATTTTGTTAAATGTTCCACTTCTGAGTCACAGAATGAAGTAGGTAGGTTGAGGCTGCATTTTGGGCAACAAGTCCTGCCACACTACTTTATGGTGGTGGGGCCTACAAATGCAATCGTAGCATTGTAGTCTGAGGTGGTGGCATCTTTGTAGGAGGTGCCATGGGATAGGGTCTTGAGATTACAAGCTCTATGTGGCATGCAGAATCTCGCTCCAAGCCTATGCTACTTGATGTAGAGATTGAAGAAGTGTAGCTTGTTGGGCCAGTCGGTGCATGGTAAGTGGAAAACCAGCAGAAAGGACGTGTTCACAAGCAGGAGAAGTACACAGGAAAATGCTGGAAGCCAAACTAACTAATGACATCCTGTGGCAGAAGATCATTTTTTACGCATGGGAATAAAACCGGGCTTTGCCGGAGAGGTAGGCGATAGTGCAGACGCAGAAGGCAGCCTGGTCTGGAGGAGCCTGAACAGGTAGAAAGATGCCTAAAAAAGAAGCATAGTATTGAAGAAGCATAGCTTGTTGGGCCGGTCAGTGCATGGCAATTGGAAAACCAGCGGAAAGGACGCGTTCACTAGCAGGAGAAGTACACAGGACAACGCTGAAAACCAAACAAACTAATGATGTCCTGTGGCGGAAGATCGTTTTTTATGCAGTGGGAGCACAGCGATGTAGGGTTGAAGGTCCCACAGTGGTTGGGGATTGGGGACACGGATGTTGAGGTGTAAGTTGTCATATTATAGCTTTCAGTGTTGCACAGCCTTGGCAGGTGGTGGTCAGGCAGGGGCAATGAGCTTCATTGCAAGCTGTGGTTTTTTTCTCGAGGATGTTGCATTTTGTGCACGGTGCTCTTGCTGAATGAGGCAGCTAGGGGTGTTTGCCGAGACATCTAGTTCCATGTGGAGGCATTCGTTGATGGCAATCTTGGACATTGGTGTCAAGGGACAGGAAGACTGAGTGATGAACCCTTGCATATACCTGCACGATGTAATACTGATCAATGCAAAATGTAGCCAATTCAAGTCCACCTATTGCTCTAAAAGAATTGATAATTTACATCTTTTTTTGCCCGTCTGGTTTTTTGAATGCAAATTCTTTGTGATCAAGCCTTACAATTGCGACCAGCTTCATGGACATGGACAGCAGTACAATATAGGTAGGTCTACAGCACAGAATGAAAAAACTGAAAGCATGTGTCTAGCTAACTAGTAAAGAATAAGCGCAGCTGAAACATAAGAGCCTTCTCGTGGCCATTCATGAAATGTCTGTAGGTCTGCAACAATTTCTGCTGTCTTATGAACTCCTGTTTGGGTTGCAAGATTATACTGTGTTGCATGAGCTGACCCACTTTGCAATTTCCAAACTATGCAATCATTTTGGAAATAATGGCTACAGATCTTTGCAGGTGTGTGTCAAGCTACCTGATGTGGCTAGAATTTCATCAAAGATGGCACATACTCCAGGTCTGAGCAAGATGTGGCGTTGCCATGCAGACGAGAAGAGTATGGTAGTGGCAGCACTGTTTAGTGCTACAGCATGTGCCTATGAAAATTATGAAGGTCCTAAAGTAGTTATTTGTGTAAAAGTTTTCCACATTTCTACATGCAGTCCACCCTTTAAACAAGTGTGGTCCATTTAATCTTATCGAAAGACTAGGAAAACAGAAAGAGGCCTTTGTCTATGCCAAGGCTTAACATGCACAAAGAAGCATGCAAAACCTTAAAGAAGGCTTTGCATTTTGCATGCATGTGCTTTTAAGAGGGCACAAATGCTGCCTTGAAGGCTACACTTTTTAAAATATGCTCAAAAGCTGCTGTTGTGTGCAATATGTCACAAATCATGTCTCTAAGTCACCTCTGCATAATAACCATGAGTGAGGTGTTTCGAAAAAAGGAAATGACCAACTCTTTCCTTACCATGAGAAAAATGGGCATTTTTTATAGGTTCACATTATTTTTAAACGAAAATAATATGTTGGTTACATAAACATGCAGCACATCAAAATGAAGTAAATGAATGTAATATTTGATAGTGTGCACTTCAGATAGTTTGGTTTATTGGGGTTTAACGTCCCGAAGCAACTCAGGCTATGAGGGACGTGAAGGGCTCCGGAAATTTTGACCACCTGGGGTTCTTTAACGTGCACTGACATCGCAGAGTACACGGGCCTCTAGAATTTCGCCTTCATCGAAATTCAACCGCCGCGGCCGGGATCGAACCCGCGTCTTTCGGACCCGCAGCCGAGTGCCGTAACCACTGAGCCACCGCGGCGGGTGCACTTCAGATAGTAATATAAGACAATAATGTGAAATTTTATTCAATACAAACTTTGATGAAAATTGTGCAAAGATTTTGAATGAAGCTTGTAACATGAAAAACAAAGAATATTTTTAAACGTCAAATAAACAGAAGGTCGCTTGTTTCATTGCATAAAGCAACTGAAGGTTTAAATTCTCTGACAGGCAAATACTTCGAACTATAAAAAATGTTTCCTGCCTCATAGAAAGCATCTATTTATTGAAGGTGTTAGAAAAGCTATTATTTTCTTCCAAATACTTTTATTTCAAACCATTAGAAAGTACAAACACATCAACTAACATTAATGGTATTCTGGATAACAGACATCTCAAGAGTAAGCGTGGAATCGTGACACACAAGCAAAATTGTAAAATACAAAATTTTGTGAAGATGACAGCATGATATGCGAATATCATGAAAGGAAAAATGGCTAATATACATCAGGAGCCAAATCACTAACCTGTCGCAAACAGATCCATCAGCCCCGCTCTTACTGGTCGATATGTCCACCAGTCCGTGTCGACCAATAGGAGTGGGGCTTTGTGACTGTTTCGAGATTGTGATCGTTCCACAATTTGGCCCCAGGTGGAAAAATGTTTTGAATTAAAGCGACTAAAGAGTATGCATAAAGATACAGTTGCATATCAATAACATTTGCAGCTACAAAAAAAAAAAATTCACTAATCAAGGCCAATTTGTTACTATTCACAACTGCTTAACATTGAAGGCATATACAGATGTCCAACAAGCACATAAGAGCAGTGAAATGCGTCGTGGACACTAAATTGGGAAGCAAGAGGTGAGAAAACAAGCTGGCATCAATTTAGCAGACACACAGTCGTAGGAACTCGACAATGTTCTTGTGAACAATGCGTCGAATGAAGCACATCTGCACTTGCAACTGTCTTTTTTTTTATGGGTCATCGGGTTTAGCTCAAGGCTGCTAGCTCAGGATGAGCACCCAGACAATCTTATTCACGTGGACTAAAATTCACCGCTTTACAACAAAATAATAACTTCCTTCACACTGAAAGTTAACTTCTTAGATGACATAACTGATACAGCAACAAGTCAAAAAGCACTTTGGTGGCTTTGAAATGGCATGCAGTATCTATTGGTCCATGGCTTTTCGCGCTCAATAGGCATGGCAATGAAAGTGTGAAAGCCACTTCATTATGGGAGTCATCAAACTTAGCATGAACGCATTTCCACTACCCAAACAATGATGGCTGCACAAAGAACCTTCTCCAGGGAAAATGGATGCCACTGTTGTACGAAGTGAAAACTTGTTGCAAGTGAAAACTCTTGTGCTTGCCTGCCACCAAAAAGAGTGTTCAGGTGGGCCTGATCCACAAGGAACTCGCAAGCCAGGGAGCGGGCATTTTCTCCAGAATATTCCCTGTGTAGTCGCATGATCCAAGTGGGTCTTGTGCCGTCAGGGGTGGATAAGGTGCAGAACAGCTACTACTGCTTCCACTTCGCCTTGGAAGAGGGCTAAGAGTGCACCACCTTAGTCACGTGACCAAGCTGGGCAGGGGTGCACTCGTGGGAGTTTGTTTTCCCATGCTTCTCCCACCATAGAAGCTCGCAATTCTTAAACAATAGTAATACATGTGCATCAAGTATATAAACCTTTTCGCAACAAGACTTCTGTTATCATGCGTGTAGCTTAAAGCACTCTAAGCATAATCTAAGCATGATCATGTGCATTTGCATTTTTTACAATGGAGAGTGAATGTAGTTTGCTGCTTTTAAAATAATCACTGGCATAGGATGAGAAATACTGAGGAGAATGCAGAATCTAACATGCAGAGCAGTTGGAATCTCCACAAGAATTTCGGAGCAGGCTTTGGAGTTGCCTTTGTAGCAGGCAAAAATTTGATTTGGAGCAGCTTCGTAGTGTTTTGTCGCAGGAGCCGTACGCTGAGAAATAAGGCACAAATGCGATTATATAGGATCTTTCACCTAAGAGGTGCCAATGTTTAAAAAATGACAACACGTTGCCTGTAGATCGGAATCAACAGTGCAGGATTGTAGGCAGTCGTCTTGACCAGGTCCGCACATTCTTCAATGCACCTAACTTGCCAGTTGATCAATGAAGATAAATCAGCAAACCTTTGTATTGTTAACGCTGGTGCAAAACTTCATTTGTGAAAGATGGAGAGATAGTTGAGAAATGCCATTTCAGTTTTCTTCAGTTTAAGTTTAGAGTTTTCTTAATTTAAGCTTAAAATAATCCCTGCGAGATCTGAGACTGTTCATTCCCGCGTCGCAATTTCATATGGCACCTCAAACCTGCTAAAATTGACTGAAACTGGCCACAGAAAGCCACAGTTAATAAACAGGCCACCACCAGTCACAGCATGGGTCACAGCAATCATTCTGGGATGAGCACGAGCACTTTGCTTTGGTAGCATTACGATACTGCACAGAAGTGCTCACGCTATGGAAGCCGCCAAAGCCACCTTAACCACGCCGTATAGCACAGATGATTTCCTACACTCCAATATGGCTGTGCCTCTCATGACAAAGCATTCTGTCGCACACGCATGGCCCGAGTGAAAGAGCAGTGCCATTTTCCTTCGCTCATAGCCTTGGACTTTCCAGGCATGTAGCACACGCCTCACTGCTTCCCAAAATATTTAATTAAAGGGACACTGAGGACTGAGAAGTTGGCCTGTATCGACAGAGTAGCTTGGTCTAACGACAAAGGCTTTCACTGAGAACGGCGCTCTTGTAAGCTAGAAAAGGCAAAGAAAATGACCAGGTGAAGGCACCACCAGCCGATTTCGAAACTAAACAGTGCGTCGCCAGTTTTTTGGTGCAGATCCAAGAAGTTAGGCTACAGTGCCATTTCCTTCAAAACATTTATAACAGAGTTATTTTGGAGTATACGACAAGGGTTTGAATCAAGCAGCGGAAAAACATTTAAATGCAATTTCCTGAACAATAAACACGTGTTCTGCTGTTGGGTGAGCATCAACACACCCAGAAAGAAATTCGTGCTTACTGCGAACAAAAAAATATTAAGCGTTTCTGACGAAGAGACTCTGTTTGGAGTAATTTCTTGCACTGAGACTGATTCAAATTGTTAATAGTCGGGCTTAACATCACAAAGACATAGGCCATGAGGGATGCTGCAGTGCAGGGCTCCAGAATAATTCAGACCACCTAGGGTTCCTTAACGTGCACTGCCATCACACAACACACGGGCACCTTTGCGTTTTTCATAAAGTGAAATGTGGCCGCCGTGGCCAGGATTGAACCCAGGCACCCCGGCTCAGTAGCCAGGCACGCTAACCATTGAGCCACCGTGGTGGGTTTGCAATTCACAAGCTCACATCGCAGAGGACATCCAGTAAGGACACAAGCTTGAGATCACGAGTGCACAGTGTGGTCATGGTATGTCAACCCCATCATTGCTAAGTGCTGCAATATGAACTCCTCTTTATATGAATGGACTTTCTACCCCGAAAGTTTGAATTATGTGGTTCTACTGTGCAAACAGACTGAAGTAATAATTCATTACCATCCTCTCAAGCATAGCCATACAACTACAAAGAGATTTCATAGAAACCTCGTAGTTGAAGAAAAATTTGTCCTGGTCCAGGGTTGCAGTGAGCATGAATGAGGTCTGCAAAATAGAGGTAGCAGCTGTAACACATGCGAAATCTTACTCGCCGTGTTGATTTCAAACAATGTTGGCAGTGTCATCAAGGCATATGTGCAAAATGCATGCATGCTATGCATTAACAGTAGGTGGTAAAGGGCTAACAAGTGAAAAGGGGCAGATTTGGACTCCACGGTTCATCTTCCTCGTCATACACTGAGAGAAGAAACCAGACTCATGCCTGTGCATTTTCAGTAATTACCTGTGCCACCTCGGATTCGCCACAGTTTTTGGTTGCTGGAACGGCATTTTGGCGCAGCACCGACACAATTTTATCAATAATCATGGATTTGTAGCAGCATGTAGCATGTTTAATGAAATGGCGCAGGTTGGCGCTATTGGCAATATAGCATTCCCATCATTGCATGCATCAAATGAACACATACAGTCGCCAGAAACGGTCAGTTATATCAGCATTTATTGCTTTGAAGAAACATGCATGACATACTGAACCCAAAAAGTATATATTACTGTGTAAATATAGATTCCACAGAGTAGAGGTATGTAAAGAGAGGTACAAAAATCTTTGTCTTGATGTAATCTTCAGCTCACAGGAATTTATTGCTATCATTTAGTCATGAGACTAGAGAAATTCGTCGAGAAATTTTAAAGTAGATTAAGTTATCTACAACAATGGTTCATTTCTTACCTCTGCCATGTGCTTGTTGGCAGTGGACGTAAGGGCAAACACTTTTTGTGAAAGGGAAAAAAAGATGTATTGCACCATATGTTGAATCCAACAGTAATTTCTCGAGTCGGCACTTTACACACTAGAAAAAATGTCACTATATATATATATATATATATATACACTAGGTGTTTCAGGGAAGCCTGCCACTAATTTTTAAAATAAGGCTCTTGAAGAAAAGAGAGGCCTTCTGCAGCTAATTAATACTAGTGTTGACGGACGTCCAAAAACAGGCGAATCGTGGACTAGTAAAGTGATTCACAAAATAGTAATAGTTAACTTTAACTATCACCGATAGGCGCTTGATTGCAATTAGAGACTTTAGCCAGCTGTTAGTAAGAGCCACATCAGCTTTTAAAATTTCGAAAACGCGATCACTCTCGCCACTCTGGCTCAAAAAATTTGGGCCATTTCGTGTGCAATTCGAAGACCATGCGGCTGCGAGGAGTGCAAAGCGATGTCCATCAAATTGTGACACTCCATGATGCATGTGCCATGTGACAATCTCTGGCCCACCCACGCTTCCGTGCTCCCCACTCCTGTCCACTTCGCTGCTCCATCACGGACGAGGCAGAGAATGGCAGGTGCTTCACAGAGTGTCGCGATTTGATGGACTTCGCTTTGTGCTCTTCGCAGACACACTGTTTTCGAATGGCGTCAGAAATTACCAAAATTTGTTGAGCCAGAGCAGCGAGAGTAATAGTGTTAGTGAAATTTAAAAAACTGATACGGCTATTATCAACAGCCAGCTACAAGTCACTAATTGCAATCAAGCGCATATGACTGCCAAAGAGTTTACTATTACAATTTAGTACATCACTTTACTAGTTAAAGTGATTCATCTGTCTTTTTTTACTCCACCAACACTGGTATTATTATGCCGCAAAAAGCTTCCTTTAACCTAAAAAGAATCTATATTTAAAAATGAGTTGCACGTTTCCCTGAAACACCTGGTATATATACTCACAGAATACACATACACACAAATACACTGAACATATTTATCCATCTATGTTTCACTTCGCATCATGAAAACTGCAAACATGCCATCACCAAGTTTCCAAGTTGGTCATTTGTATTTGTGACGGTCAACAACCACACAAGTTTGCATTAGCAGCGATGAGATTTCCATTAGAATCACATTTGCTTCACTATAAAACAGGCTTTCCTTTTTTCTCCTTGAAGAATTAAGAAGGCCACCCTGGTAGACAAAAATCATGTACAAATGGGTAACCACCATCAATTAGTAATGCAACTTTCAAAGGTATAGCTCAGTCTACATTGAAAAAGCCTAATGAAATGGCCCCTTCCATCAATGTTTATGATGGACCTAGTGCAATGACAGAAGTGTGTTGCTTTCAGACAGAGCTTGGGTCAAACACACACATATCAGCGGCAAACTTAAGAACATGAGGCACTTAATGCACACCATTCTATGGTCAAGACTGCAGCTAAATCGCACTGGAATGACCAAGTTCTAGCAATATTTGATGTACTCTGTATCACACATTACAAACATGCTATGGCCACTAATAACAAACATCTGGCCACTAATTCATGTGTCCAGTCAGGAGTTCCAAACATCAAAATTATTTCATACTGGAATATTATTCACTGTCAAATCTCCAAGGGGATTGTTTTCATGGAATGCAGCCTCGCATATGGAAGCAAAACCAATTATGTCTTGATCACACCTGTTGCAAACAAGGTTATCAAGGTGATCACACCAGCTACGATAATTCCGATGACGATCATCATGCGAGCATTACGAAGACACATGTGACGATTCACTTTCTTTGCAGTGGCTCGGAATACTGTCCCCTGTAATGTCAAAAGGAAGCATTACCAAATGCCCATGATAGAAATACTTACAACTAGCAAAGGCTACTTGCTAGATGCAAAAAACATGGCAGGCACATGTACCTACACGACTGCAAGATACGACCTTGCATATTTACTTATTTTTAAATTAGTCCATCCTCAAAAAGACAACTTGAGAACAATGGGCAAACATAGCAGCTTGCCTTCTCAACATAATGTACATTTTTTAAGTGACAATGTAAAACTTCACAAATAGGGCAAGAACAACTGCAAAAAATACAAAAAGCCAGAACAGCTGCTAAGCATCAAAAAAATAAAAAAGCAACAAAAAATTGTCTAGAGTATACTAATAACTAAACAACTACAGGCCTTTTGCTCGTTAAAATATGGTTACATGTCCAAAAAATAACCGTAATAACCCTTTAGCAACTGTAAATCAATTGTGCATCACATCCAGAAGCCATTCCCTCAGCTATAAATCATTAATGCAAACAGATATGTGCTAGACCATAAAAGATTTCCTTTCAAAACTATAGTGCAAGTCATAATGGATCACAAAATCATTTTTTCACAGAGCACCACCAAATGGACAGTGAGGTTAACCACTTCAGATATTCTTCAAAAAAATTTTGGATGTCTTGGAAATTTAACATTCTAGCTAGCAGGGCGCAGTACAAAATTAGAGATAAAATCACCGTACTAGTTTTATCTGCTGCTTGACTGCCTCTGATCGATTAAGGCCCAGTCCAAATTTTCTATCCACCTGCCCAGGCCGTGACTAAGAATTCAGGCAGTACACAGCATGGCAGCTACCAAAGAGCATGCCTTGAGCCTATGAGTGCATATAGCCATGAAGAAAGAATACCCAATATGCAAAACTATTATCAATCACATTTTGTCCAGTTGAAGCACAGAAGTTAAATTCATAGCTCTTATAGCTCACAGCTTTGGTGCCTACGCCAACATCAAGAGCAAACCAAAGATACTAGGAATTTGCTTTTAAAAACAGCATAATCATGATGAGTTTGCTGCTCTGCCAACAACACTTGGGCAGACCAGCATCACACACAGCAAGGTGGACAGCAGCTCAATCACTCTTTCATAGTCCACAAACGAGGCAAAAAATTTCACTGCAGCCAACTGACCGCTTGCTCCAGGTCTTGTGTCTTTTCAAGGAGGCTGTCAAGCCTGTCACCTCGCTCAACGACCCGCTCTATGTTTTGTGCCATAATGCCACGTACATCCTCCACCTGTCGATGTAGTTGTGAAATCTGGTCCCCGGTACGGCCACTGTTGCAGTTGCGCTACGACGACATGTGAAAGCAATAGCACTGTTACTGTGAGCTCTTCAGGGCAATCTTTAGGCACTGTCGGTGGCTCTGCGTATAGACAGCTAGCACAGCTCAAGCACGGCATGAAAATATATATATATATATATATCCATCCCGGTTCCCTTAGCTTTTCCATTCTGCAGAGGATAAAATTTTGATGTCTTCTGCTTTATATGAAAAATTTTGTACAAAATCAAGGGCGAAGAATAAAGGACAATACTAACTACAGCAAGAAATAATGAGACCTCTGTAATGCTTCAGCCTCACCAGTTTTTGTTGGACCAAATATCTTTCTTGAACAACTTTAATTTTTCCCACTATTTAAAATTACACCAAGTATAAAAGAAAATGCAAGTATGCATACATTTCCATAGAAATTCAATTGCAAAAGGTGGGGGAGAGTAGCGTGTTAGCACCGCTTCTATAAGGGTAGTTTAATAACTTATCATCAAAACTTATCAACAAGATTTAGCAAACCACCCTACTAAATTCACCACTGCTGTTACTTCACCCAAACATTTCCTGTGGTAAGAAACATAACATTTACCATAATATCAGCAATGACGCAGCCAAAGTCTCTGTCGAGCTCATGCTCTTGTGCTGTCCCTGCTCGAGATGACAAGCTTCCCTCCATGAAACGTTGCTTTATCTAAGTCCAAAAAAAGAAAGGACAGAGAAGAAAAGGGGAGGAACAAAATGGATAAGGGCAGTTGCAACTATGCAGAGTATAAAGGAATGAAGTAACGCATACACAAGTACGAGCTGCAGAGTAAATGAATTTAACATTGTTCTGTGGTCTAAATCTGCTGGTGTCTCAAGCTATAAAAATTCAAGGCCACAGTAGGTTGATGGACAAACATAGCTATGCAACACACAAACATCAGTAAAATATTCCTCTTAAATTTCACAAGCTCGCACTTCGGTCTCAGATTCGTGGCCTGTTCAATTCTGTGTATACGGCCAGCCAATGTTTTAAAACAACTGCACAACAATTGACCAATCAGTGTGTCAGCACCTTATCCCGGTATTGACAAATTGTTTGGTTTTGTTTTATGGGGTTTAATATCGCAAAGCGACTCAAGATATGAGGGATGCCGTGGTGCAGGGCTCCGGATAACTTCGACCACCTGGGGTTCTTTAACGCGCCCTTACATAGCACAGCACACAGGCCTCTACCATTTTGCCTCTATCAAAATGAGACCGCCTCGACCAGGATCAAACCCATGTCTTTCAGGTCAGCAGTCGAGCACCATAACCAGCGAGCCATCACGGCGGCTGGCGTGGACAAAAGTGAACACGTGGGCATAACACAAATGATGGCATGAGCTCTCTATGCACATACCTATCGTCGCTGGTAACACCACTCTGTGCAATGAAAATGTGCTAACACACTTGCCAGTTGGCACTTGCATGATACCGTGAAAAAAGTGGTCAGCTGTTGAAATATATTCATACAATGTACAGTCACAACCTAAAATGACTAAGTGACAACCAAAAACTAGCGGTGGCACCGTGCAGCCACCAGAACATGAACCAATAATGAGATAAACACCAGCAAAGGAATGCATTCAAGCATGCTTGGATCAGCGTAATGAGTGCTGGGCGAGCCAAGGGGCATGTTTTTGTTACACCTTGATGTGTCATTCCCATGATTACTCCCTGAGTGCATTCTACCATTGGAAAGCTTTTTATTGCATTCTGTTTCTTTCAGCTTTGCAAATTCACCTTCATAAGCATTATCATTGTGGGGTCATTTCACTCAATAGGAGACACAAGCAGCATTCTGGTGCCAGTGTTGATCTCATTCTTATTTTTTGTTCTTGTGGTGCATGGAGCAACCTACAGCTTTTTGTTGCCGCTCTCATTTCCGGTGATGTTTTCCATGACTGTTCATATACGCACATGTACAGCCATTATTATAACGCCCGCAGTTATAATAATGCTTCCTTATTACGAATTAGGGTGGTGCTACTGTAAAAGTATGTATATTATGACAATAGCACTGCATCTCAGAAGAAACTGACAACTGTGGCAACATCACTCGATTAGAATGAATAAGGAGGTGCTGTATAAACTTCTCCATGCAGTGGTACCCCTTCTCTGCACTCAGAAGAACCTCACAACCGGAAAAAAGGCGGCATTAAAATTGCAATTAACTGCCAGCCAAGCACACACCCTCCAGCTACAATGTCATTCAATGCATTCGTGCATGCTAGCTTGGCAGGGCACCTGAAGTGGAACCAGAAGTGTGGTGGGCGCAAGACAAGGGCAACGTTGAAAGTGAAACTACTTCGAATCTCGATGTTCTGTGCCGTTGCCACATGCTGGCAGCAAGCAGACGGTATGCTCTGCGCATGTGTGCACTGCGTTATATCTAAGGCTCCTAGTTTCCCGTGATTTCGCAAAAAAAATTGTGGATTTAGGCATTTTTCACGGATGTTTGTGTTGGCAGCCAAATTCTCATTTTTTGATACAACTCTTGTTATAGACATCAGTAGGAATGACAGCACAATGGGAAAATGTTTAATTTACCTTATTTGCACAAATATATAAAATGAAGAGTTTGAGATCTTGGGAAAACTTTTAAAGAATTATTATTACAATTATAATGCAATCCCAAACTGTCCAGGCCAACCATAGCTGGAGGAGGATCCACTGTAGGTCAGGCTTCTACCAGAAAAAAGGTTAAAGTTCGCAAGTGCACCTAGACTTAGTCCTAGCTGCTCAGTGGCAAGTATACGTAAAAACTACTCGAGAGCTGAAGTCCAACGACAGAGACCTTGCACAGTTTCTTTCTAAGATGAACAAGATGAAGATTTGAACTACCTGTCTATCTTCGCTGGAATGGAAGCAGTGACCTAAACACTCTCTTCCATTGCTTTCAA
Source organism: Amblyomma mixtum (assembly GCF_055824585.1). NCBI lineage: Eukaryota > Metazoa > Arthropoda > Arachnida > Ixodida > Ixodidae > Amblyomma > Amblyomma mixtum. The sequence goes on from NC_143014.1 coordinate 123,299,315, forward strand.
ATATTTGTCTATCACAATCAACTCTGTTGATGCAAATTTAGGGATCATTCAGTTGTTATGGAGATCTAGTATGAAACAAGCACTATTCTTTCAGTCAAGATAACAGGAAACATTACTTGATGCTGAGTTACAGCCACCTTCAATTTTAGAAGAGGCACCTCTACAGCATGAAAGGCATGAGCTCAGAAAATAAACATGCAAGTTTCTTTCATACGGTTTATGCTTCTTGCAGAATTTCATAGATGCTTTATTCTGCATTCCATGGAACTCAGAATTTTCTACCACATAAAGTTAGGGGCCTTAGTTATACCATGCTTTGGCCTAGCGTTTGGCCTAGGGAGGCTTTGCCGAGGACCGAAGACTAGGTGGCCAACATACTACCAGTTAACTTGAACGCTTCAAATGTGACTACTTATATCGCATCCCAAAAGTCCCATTGGCAGCAAGGTGCTTGAGAAAGAGCACGTGATATGACAGTGTTTAAGAGCTTGAAGAGTGCCATGATAGGGTCTGCTCTGAAAAAGTATTTTGGATAGAGTGAATGCAATCTCCGCAACCTTCGGGCTTGACTGTATATACAATTTGGTCACAACTAGCACACAATGTCATAAAATTTGGAATTTATAATTCACAGTGAGCATAAAAACAAGCACGACCTTAATGTTCAGGTGCCCAAAGACGTTTTCGGAAGACAGAAACCATAACAAAGCTTCAATTCCTCGTAGCTTGGGAACATTAACTGATACTGAGGGGTGCAACGGGCAGGTTAGCTGGGGAAGTACAAAGCATACACTTCAGTTAGTAGCTGCATGTTTAGACCAAGCTTTTTTTTATCTTTCCCATGCTCCGAAACTTCTGTGGGCACCTGTACAAACAAAGCCTTGGTCAAAAGTCACCAGGCCACAGAGTGCGCTTTTTGCAGCCAAGTAATTGAGCACTCACGGTACAATTGCAGGTGTTAAGGCCAAGGATGAGACTTGTCATTTTCTACAGATGCGGCGCTTCAGAGGTACTGTAAGTGCACCACTACATACCTGAATGTGGTTTGGGGATTTTAGCATGGCTGTATACGAACTTACACTTTATATGCTAAAAACCCTGCACATTTTGAGCATCCATATTTGCGAGTCAAAAACTGAACCTATATTCTAAGGCAAAGGCCGTAGCCAGGGGTGGTATTTCGGTGTCAGAACACCCCCCAAAATTTTCTGAGTGCTACATCTCTCCCCTCCCCTCCTCTTTTCGGCCTTTTTTCACGCATGCTATTTACACATCGCATCGATATAGTAAAATTTAGGAACGAAAAAAAAAGGTGTCAGTTTATTCTCGAAAAGATTGATATATGTTGTCGCGGCTCTATAATAGGAAGCAGAAGTTACTGGAGAAAAGATGGTTTGGTTTGGTTTATTGGGGTTTAACGTCCCAAAGCAACTGAGGCTATGAGAGACGCCGTAGTGAAGGGCTCCGGAAATTTCGACCACCTGGGGTTCTTTAACGTGCACTGACATCGCACAGCACACGGGCCTCTAGAATTTCGCCTTCAAGAAATTCAGCCGCCGCAGCCGGGATCGAACCCGCGTCTTTCGGGTCAGCAGCCGAGCGCCGTAACCGCTGAGCCACTGCGGCGGGGTACTGGAGAAAAGAGTCACTCTTCTTCACCATCACACGATGTATGGCACTCCTTTTAATTCTAGGCACGGTTCACACAATTAAACACACTTTTTCACATCAACTTACTTTTTCATTCTTTGCACTGTCTTCAAATGATCGTAAACTATCGCGAAAATAAAAAGTGCCCCCCCCCCCCCCTTTTTTTTTTTTCAAAAGGCCTCTGCGGCCGGGTGCAGGTTCATATGTATGGGGATGAAGTTTTGACAAATGCCATTCGTTCGCAGTTGCTGACTTTGTTGTAGAGCAGAAGCATTTGCGTTGTTGTATATGGTGTGAAAATATTTTAAATAGCCACGGTTTTTCATACGAGTGTTCTTTTGTGAAAAAATAAATGTTCTCTACGAATGAAGTCCTTGGGATCCTGTGTGCACTCGTATTTTTATGTAGATATTACAGTGAATGAAACTAACCCTACAGCTTTATTAAAGAAGAAAAGTCACTAAGATACTGTTTAAGCACAGAATTTTTTTTTTTTTACCGATGGCGTATAGCATCCCCCGAAAAAAATTTCTGGCTACACCACTGTTTAAGGCTAAACCTCAACATCCTTATCTAACGAAAACTTCTTATTCAGATCACCACCAATTGTGAAAAGTGTACCAGCAGTAGGTTGTCAGGAAACCGGTAAACAAAAAAAAAAATGAAACCTCTCTCCAATGGCATTTTGCTACACACATCAAGATCACATAGAATAAATGATGATGATGATGATGGACTTTTATGGCATAAGGGCATCTATGGCTAAAGAAGCACCATGGGACAAGATATCTTTTTTTTTTGGCACATTTCTCCTGTAGTTTCATGAAGCTAGCAACAAACTACTGAGACTGGATCATCACACATGCAGCCCTTAAGCACAGTTTAATGCAGAGCCCTGTAGTACCATAACGTCAAATCAACTATGCTGAGCACATATAGCAACTTAAAGGAGTAGGGATACCAAATTTTTGGATGCATGATTTTTCTCTTTGGACAGGTGCGCAAGTTAACAGTACACGAGTCACAACATGGAATTCGCCTACACCAGCTGAACGATTTCGGTTACAACAGCCAAACTGCAGCTGTGACATAAAAGAAGAGATGAGGTGACAGAAGGAGGCATAAAAAAACTTATGATGATGTTTTAATGGCGCAAGGGCATCTATGGCCAAAGAGCACCACGGGACAAGATATTTTTGCTCCAATATCCAGACCAATTTTCCAAGCATTTCACCCCAGAGAAGCCAAGCATCATGCTAGGCGAAAGCCTGTACCCACTGGAAACTGGTGGGTACCCAGTGGCACTGTGGATTGAAACCCACACCTCCCTCATACAAGGCAGATGCTCAGGCCACTAGGCCACCACTGCAGGACCAGGGGGGCTACAAAATACAAAAACTGCGATATAATCACTGGTTGTTCATTTTCTGCCATTTTAGCTCTCAAGCAGGCTTGCGTAGAGCTGGGGTAAGTCAAAACGAAGAAAGAAGCAACTATATTGCAGATTTTGTATACCTCACATGACCTCAACTCACCTTTTACATCATAGCCATTGTTTGGCTGTTGAAATCGAAACAGAAGAGGAAAAAATTCAATTGTCAATTACTTAGCACTTGTTGGCACAATACACATAGCTGTCCATGTTTTCTAACGTGCTGTGCATCATTCCAAAGAAAGAGCACACAACTAAAGCTTGGTGTCTGTACTCCTTTAAAGCTAACATGTGACAAAGGAGAGGCAGACAACAAATGTAAATTGTAAATTATGGGATTTAACGTCCAAAAGTGACACATCAGCTATGAGGGATGCCATAATCAGGGCTTCAGATTAACTCAGACCATCTGGGATTCTTTAGTATGCGCCAACATGGCATAGGACACAGGCGCCTCTTCTGTTTTACCTCCTTTGAAACATGGTCACAAATACGACAGCCCAAATAATTAGACCTTGATAAAAAAAGACGAAACTACTATGAATTTCTGGAGACATTTTCCAGTGGAAAAATTTAAACAGGCAGTGCTTTCTCAAGTAACCTCTTCATCAACTTGGGATTCACACATGCAGAATTCTTCTCACAAGCAACGTCATATGCCAGCGTGTGCTAAACTGAGCCTGAATGATTGTAATCATACCTATACACTAAGGCCCACCAGTATGGACATTTGTTTTACCAGTCATCAATTGCCCTCCAATAGGTTCGTGCTAAAGTGCGTCCCAACACCTACACTGGAAAAAAAAGCTTTTTTACACTGAATTTATATATGGTGCACCTTAAATTGCTTTATCCCACTTTCAACTCGCACAGCTGCAACAGACCAATTCAAGAATTTCTAATGAAGGTATCAAAAATCAGACAAATGCATTGAAGAGGTTACACGAGAACAATCATTATAACCATATCATACCACCCAGCACAGTAGAGGCTTACATACTGGTATGAAGCCTAAAAGGATTTAAATTAATACCCATAATGTTGTGCCGCCCCAAGATCGACACACAGGAGATGAAAATACAGGACGAAATGCTGCACCATAAGAACATGGATCCTTAAAGGTGCGCTAAAGAGGAATCTGAAATCTTATTTTTATCACGGGAACTCAGTCTACCCTCTCTGAGCATTCTTAGAAACTTCGAATTATTTCGAATTAGAAACTGAATTTTTTCAACTCACCTTCGAAAAGAGGAGTCAGCCAACGCGGGGAGTTCCTTTCAGCCAACGCGGGGAGTTCCTTTCAGCCAGTAGCGTGGAGGCTTCGCTTTCGCTTTTATTTTGTTTTTTAGGTTTCCGTTAATAAATAGTTTCAGTCGCAGACTACATAGCCGCAAATTAGGCCTGTGGAAATAAATATACGCGTGGACTCTTTGCTTTCGCCAATCGCTACGCAGCACTCCGCCGATGGAAGAGCGGCAAGCCGCGACGCAACTGGCTGAGAGGCACTCCATGCGCTGGCCGACTCTTCCTCTTTTCGAAGGTGAGTTAAAAAAAAAAAGGCGGGAGCTGGGACGTTTAATTCGATTTAATAGGGAAATCAGCCACACAGGACAATAATTCTAAGTTTCTAAGAATGATCGGAGCGTGTAGATAGAGTTCCCACAGGAAAAAGACAAGCTCAGTACCCTCTTTGGTGCACCTTTAACACCTAGCCTAAACTGCTACCCTCTTGCGATTTAGATTACTGCAGTGCTCACGGTTTCATGTAAGACAAAATAACACTGCACCACACCACGTACCACCTTCTGCAGAGTGGATGACTTCTGCCTTAATGGTGGGGAGGTACCCAAGTGCTATATCACGGCAATTACAATGGGAGAGAGGTACCCAAGTGCTATGCCAGGGCAATTACAAAGGCAGCGGGAGTTTGAAATGTCGCCAACATTCTACCATATGTAACTCAAAATGAATACTTTGCATGTGACGCATTGATAATGCTAGGCTAAGATATTATCACACTATGCACAATCAACAGCAACACTAAAACTACTTGAATGTCCTTTTAATGCAACTTACCAAGAAGAGACAAGTGAAGGACTGGTGCATGCTGGCCTCTGGTAGTGTGGCACAGATATAGACAAGACCTTGCTCCACCAGAAGGTGGAACACATACCTAAAAGTACACGTCATGTACAATGATTTATCCAACATAACTGCTTCGCATAGTTACTTCAACTAAAATGTACAAATACATGGGCACTTGCTTTAAAAGCCGTTAAGCAAAGATAATGAAGAGAAACAGAAGAACCTTGCCATCACAAAGCAATGCTTCCTATTATGTACTCACATAAGGAAGAGCACTACTCTTTCACTCCTGCATTTAAGAAACATCAGCTTGTGCCCTCTAAAAGACAACAGCAAATGTGGAGGCCAGTTGAACTTTGACAAAATGAAGTTTCATTTGCAGCTAGAAACTGTTAAATCATGAACTTTGCTTAGCTGTGGTTCCCATGCTTCAACATTTCGAATGACATCCATCACAAGGCGAGATGACATGAGTAACTTTCAATACAATGCCCAGCAGCTTTCTACTCGCAGCCCAACCTCAACATCACCTCAACCACAAAGATCACACTTCCTAACATGGCAGATAAATTCCGTCTGATACAGCGCGTAAATTCAGGAAGTCAATTTTCATATTGATCCCATTTTATTATCTGGCTTGGTTACTAAAATGAAGTTATAGTCCTATACCAAGAAGCAAGGGGAATTGCAGTGAAGAACCCTATTCCAGGATGATATCACATCTTGACAGCATGCATCTTCAAGACGCCTGACAACAAGCTTCAGAGATCCAAGCAACTGGCTATATACAGGAAAGATTACGGGAGTAATTACTCATTAGTATCCACTCAACCTGGACCAGGGCAAATTATCTTCAGCCATGAAGTGTCTGTGGAAGCTTTACAGCTTCCCTCTGCTGCCACACATACGCCTCCCCTTGGGCAGATGCTAAGGAGTAATTACTCCTTTATTTCAAATAAACCCCATCTTGGGGCATACCTCTAAACACTGACTAATACAGGAAGGATGCTTATGGGCTTTATGTGCAGTTCCTTAAACGTGTGTAGGTCATAAGAGAAGACTAAGATAACAAATCACAAAGTGTAAAGACAATATTCAATCAATACTCCACATACATGATTAAAATAAAGGGTTACATTATGTTTAATGGTTGATGGACCTTTTACGTGCCAAAGCAATGTTGTGGGCTATGACTTACAGGTGCGGAGAGAAGTTAATGGAGCATGCTGTTGCCTTCTAACCCCTTCCACGAACAGTCTAACGGAAGTTGGGATATGTGGCATGTACAGGATGGTAGTTAATAGTGGTGTGCTTTTTCATGAATGACCAGTGTTTTGATTTTAGTCACAACAGGAGTGATTGCAATTTGCACTGACTAGAGCGCTCTGTTTACTTATGTCTGCACCTCTACACCTTAGTGGATGGCTCTGGATTAATGTCTACTATCTGGGGTTCTTTAAAATAAAATCTCATTTCAGGAGCACTTCTGCATTTCACCCATCGAAATGCAGTATCATGGTGGTGATTAAACCACTGAGCTCAGGCTCAGGCATTGAATGCCACACCCACTAAGTCAATGTGGAAGGCCAAATGGTTAGAACATTTCCTTTGTTGGTTGTGCGAAAAAAAGGTTTTCGGTTACACCACCATGCCCTTCCATGCAGTGAATACGGAGCCGCTCTCTGCCTTGATGCCACAAGTTTGAATCAAGAGAAGGGAAAAAAGCGCTCCACTGCTAAATCTAATTTTCTCAGCAATAAATGCATCTTTTGCAACCAAGCAAACACCAACATAGAAAGAAAGAGGCTAGAATCGATTTTCTGCTAAGAACAAAAATTCAATAAAGTTGTCCTCAGTGCTCCTTGAAATATTCAAAAGCTATTATTGATCAACCCTTTCATTAAAAACCACATTTATAATATATGCAGAGTAGGTGTACACTGATAGTGCATGCCTGAAAGCACACATCAATTGCATCACAATTCACTCCAGTCACTGGCACTTGCACTCAGCTGTTTATCACTATGGCATTAGCCACTGCATAAAACGCAAGTGCACAAGGTACAGAGATTAATTAAAATCATTACACTAACTGGAGCCCTACAGATTAAAAGATTTTACTTAATTCACGACTATCCCACGTTTTTCAGGTACTGTGTGTTCGATAAAATACAGCACAATACAACTTCTGACAAACAATACAGCAGAATAGGGCATGCCAATCTAGTAGTACAAAAAAAGCAATTTAGACTTGCGAACCAAACCTTGAAGCTTAATTTACTGGACTGTTGTAGAACATACGGTAGGAGACTATAGAGAACTTTCAATGCTCAGATTTGGAGTATAACACCTCCTGAATCAGAGTGACAAAGCAAGATCTTGAATCTAACAACCAAGGCATTTCATAAGCTGCTCTGCTTTTCCTCATAGTCAAATTATAAAGGAGGAATTACTTTAAGAGGGTTAACTGCTGAGCTAGTTGGTTTTCAGACATAATAAAGGATGTTTAGCGCAACGACAGAACACAAGAAAGACGACAACACGGGCGCTTACGCTTGATTAAACAGTTGGAGTAAGCGCCCGTGTTGTAGTCTTTCTTGTGTTGTGTCGTTGCGCTAAAAATCCTTTATGAGGAATTACTTGTTGTCATTTACCCGAGCACAGTCGTACTGCTGCAGAGGGAAGCCACACAGCTTTCTCAGAAACTTCACAGTTGAAAAACAGTTTGCCCTGGTCCAGGGCTCGGACCCAGGACCATGACCTGTTCAGTACTTTAATAATTAGGCTAATCAGGAAGGCTAGCAGATAGAAGATGCTGTAATTAATAACTATTCCCCTGATTAAAACCTACTCCACCCTAGGAGGTTCACCTAAACACACCGTAATAGCCAGCATATGTCTTATGTTCTACGTCAGATCGCTAGACACATCATGCTAGCAGCCTCAATGCCCTTGCATCATGACAGTAAAGATGTTGAATGACTGATTTGCAATACACATAGTTTTGTGTTTTTATGCACTTCTGTGGAAATTGGAGTTACATGTAGTGTACAAATACCGCATCCAATTCCCCAAAAACTATCAGCCATGGCATGATTGTGAGCACTTTCACAAATGTAAAACAATCGTATTAACTGCGGAGTAGACGTACCCACCACGGGACCGGGTTGTCTTGAAGTCCGCATGAGGTGGGATCTCTTTTAACACATCCGAAAGCAGGTACTCAAAGTCAGCAGATGTCTCTTGGTGACTCACGAGCACTGTAGCATCCCGTGCAATAGCACAGAACTCGATTGACTGGACCATTGCCGCCAACTGTAATGCCCAATCTGTATTATAACAAACACAACAGGTTACTTGGAAATGACAGCTATTGTATGATACGCATAAAAAAAAAAAACAGCGGTAAGCAACAGTGGGCCATGGTCCGCGGCGTCCTGTAGTACTCCACTGGCCATTCACAACAGTGAACAAAATCTTTTTAATGTTTGACTGCATCAAACAAGCGCATCGGAATTCTTGAGCTGATAACTTCGTCTCGCGATAAGCTTATTTCGGTAACCACAAAAGCTATAAGCGGAGCTTCACTGCATGCAGACTATAGTTGTATTCGACTGTGTCGAATGCGGCGTAACCAAAGTTTGATTAAGGTGGCAGAGGACATTATTAAGCATAAAATTTACGTTTTCTACTGGACACAAAAACAGTTCAACATGTATTACCAACTCGCCCAACTTTCTGCATTACAAATACATCAACTTTTTTTTTTTTAATCTCCGCACTGGCAATACCTACCAGGTAAATATTACTCGAGTACTGTGCGGATGCTGATAACAAAAACAAAAAAAAAAAGTACACGTCCTGATGCTCGGACAGTCGCGCACGTCGCTGCCGCACGTGATCACACAGGCGAACGTAAAATTAATGACAACTACGCACCTAAGCATGAATTGACGCTTATATCAGTGACTTCGCTTCATTAACACATGACGCGCATAAAGGAACCTAACGTAGCCTTGGTAGCAGCTTGGGCTAATTGATCAAGCACATTAGATGCGCACAGCAAAAGAGAAACTACAGATGAGAACAAGGAACAGCGCTCGTCTTGTTCTCTGTGCACCCAGAGACAAACAAACAAACAAATATTTTATACCTTATGATGCGCTGGCCACGTCCTTAAATACACTTGCACTGGCCAATGCGCGGCTATCACGCAAAAACTTTCACTGGCACCGGCGACATATACGCCCACCACACCACACACAAACGTCATCCAATGCATCCGCGCATTGTAAGATAACCGTGCACGGGCCACCGTGCGATGAATAGCCACACTATGCCAATCCTCAGAACTAGCCATTGCAGGCGCTAGTGGCTATGACTTCGCTAACTTCGCGATCATTCGTTTCAGTTTCATTTTCGTCACTCTCTTCGTACATTTCGTGACATAAATTTGGTGGGATGTCACTGATGCTGAGAAAGATAAATAAGCGAATAAAAATTATTTTACGCGACAGCGCATAAAGCTCGTTCGGCCGAAAAGCTGTCGGCGTCGTAGTAGTGTGAGCACCCGCGTGTCAGAAAAAATCGTTTCATGCCAACCATTTGCCGCAGAATGTTCCGGATGGTGTCATACGATTCAGCGTTTAGTACAGCACAAACTTACTGTGAAGTTAAAGCCTAGCTCGCGGAAGGGATTCGAACCGGCGACCTTTAATCGGGGGAACCAGCGAGCTATAATCGGGGGCTGCATATCAGCTGCGGGAGCCCTCAACTCGCGCGGCTAATTCCCACCCCTCTGCAAAGTTGTGGGACGGAGTATTTTCGCATATTGTTAATTTTTAAGGAATCGCTAGGTTCACTGTTCCGATATAAAGAGTGCGAACGCGCGAAAGGCAGAACATAAGGAGCACGTGTAGTTCGCAGTGGTTCGCAACGGAAGCTTTGCGGCTTTCTGTGCACAGTCGCGTACAGTGCTACGCAGGTTAATGCCTTAAGGCGGTGAATTGATGACTGTAAAACATAAACTATACGAATAAATAAAGAACAGATACATTGTTAAATATGGTGTGGAAAAGTAAGAGTTGTCATTGCCTTATACTTATTGAGGTGTTAAAGCGCATGGACGTTATACTTGCAGCACTAAACACTTCTGTTAATTAGTTCAAATGTTTTTACTTAGGCTACTGCATTTTGTCATTTGTTTCACATGACTGATGTTTCTCGCTTTCTTTTTTTCAGAAATCCTGCGGGTGGGAAGGTTATGGATGTGTGTCCCAAGCTTGTCACATTAGAAGAGTCAGATTTAAGAAATTTTACGAATATAACCCATTGCTCTGCTGATGTATCATCAACTACAATAAAATATGCCTGCTATGCATCAAATTGTTTTTCGTTTTATTGCATCGCGTGGAGTGAACAAAGCACGCATGCACCATATATGCGAATATTCGAGAAAGATCCGCCAACGGACGTACTCAACTAGACGTACGTCGGCGGGCGAAACGTATACCTTTGGCCTTCTACCGGACGGCCGACGGACGTTCACCTCTGTTTGCGGATGTTCAGCGGACGTACGGAACATCCGAAACGGACCTCCGTCGGTCGTCCGAAGGATATCGGTGGTTGCTTGGGAGCTGTCCGCGCGCAGACGGCGCCAAAGAAATTCCTTATAAAATCTGCAGACTGGGATGCATACAAGAACGCTACAAGCAGAGGAATTACTGCCGCAACCAGGAATGAGGAATTAGTACCGACAATAGTTCATTGCCTGGGAGAGAGTACACGAATTACAGCCAGAAATGAGAGGCAACCTTCAAATGATGATCGAGGTATTTCAAAGGCTGTGCTAGCTGTGCGCTATTCGCGCGGGTGAGATGAAAGGAAAGATGCGCAAAAAAAAAAAAAAACATTGAAGACCTCCGTGCCTGCCGACGGCCACAACGACACATTCGGCGCTATCTGGATAAACTCAGTCGGCAAAGATGACATGACTTTTGTTCTACGCTGGATGTTCGCCAACCAGTAACAAAAATTTGGCGGATCGTTAGAGGTATATGCGTACTCCTCTCCAACAGCTTCACCCCTTCGCTGCACTCTTTCTGCATGAACGAAAATCCCTAAAAGAAGTCTCAGAAGAATACTGCAGGCTATACTGTCAGCGGGGCCAGGACCTACGAGACTCTCCGCAGATAGTCTATCAGGTATCCCACAGGAGGCTGTGCCAGCGTTGGACTTGCCTTTCACAATTGAGGAGCTATTCACAGCTACTGCGGAATCGAGCAGACGCACGTTTCCTGGTGTCACAAAATTCGGCGCATTTTTGAAAAAAGAAACAAAAACAGCGCCGCGCGGACTCATCTCGCCAGCGCGGGTCGTAGAACGGGGGCGAAGGAACCCCCCCCCCCCCCCCCCCCCGGAGAGTTACTAGCCTTGTGTGCGTGTGGCTGCCCCCTCCATCACCGCTAGCAATGACGTCGTTTTTCGAGAACGTCGGAGGTGCTTCTACTCCTAACCGGCGGAAAGGGCGCAGCCTTGCGTGCGCTAAGACATGTCCCCCTCCTCTCACTCGCATGTCGGCGGCGGCGCCACGCGAGATATTACGAGAACATGGAGGAAGGAAAATTTTCCTTTTTCCTTCCTCCATGTACGAGAAGCTCCTCGAAGCGACTCCCGGCTTTTGACCAATGAGGACGCGCGGCCAGCGCGAGAGGGAAAAGGAGACTGCACGGCCGATACTGTGTGTGTGTGCGCGCCTACTTTGGCACGTAGAACAAACAGACGCGGACCAAGCCTATATAAGAAGGGCGTTGACCGCTGTCAGTTTAGTCCGAGCCGCAGCTTCAGTGGAGCGCGACCGATCGACTCCCGGGACCACACCACTCGCCCAGCCGCGGTTCAACAAGGCAGCGCGCGCCAGTCTGCGGGACGGCACCATCGTGGACCTCTGGACGTCGGACCGTCGCAGTGCCCGGTGAACAAATTGTGTTTTATTTGTTTTGCCTCTCTCTTGTGTTAGTGCACTTTAGGTGCAATATTTCCTTTGTATTGTATTCTCTCTTGCGTGTAACTTTGCACGAGTTGCATTGTTTTGTTAATGTGTCTGTACTAGTGATTGTGAAATCCTCTGTATCGTCTCTTTGCTGTATAAACTTTGTTTTGTTTGTGAACCTTTGGCTCAGACCCATTCTCTGGCTTGCGACCGCGAAAGCTGGGCACCAAACGAACAAAAACCTCTTGTCACTTGGTAGTCGGTCTCCGCTAGAGCTTGCCACGCCGAGTCGAGGGCATCTCCTTTGAGTCCGAGACCGCTACCCCCCCCCCCCCCCCCACGCTCTAAGGGTGTCTGGGAACTTCACGCAAAAAGTGCGCGAAGTTTGGGTGAAGTTTGGGTCATGATGAAGTGACTATGACGCCATCGCAAAGCTGCCCCACTACTAGTCTTCGACTCTTGGAATACTACAATTCTTCTTGGATGACTGGAGAGGTCTCCACAGAATGGAAGCTGGCGAAAATTGTGCCTGCTCTGAAACCTTGTAAGCAGCCAACTAGCTACGCATCCTTCCGGCCCATCGCCGTACTGAGCTGCGTAGGTAAGCTTATGGAGCGAATGATCTGCAAACGCATAACTTGGTACCTCGAAAGCCGAAATGAGCATCCCCAAGAAATGAACAGGTTCCGTCAGAACAGGTCTGCCACTGATAATGTCATTGGCCTCGTCTCATCACTTGAAGAGAACCTTCATGCTGGATACATCCCGATAGCCGTTTTCCTTGACATCAAGGCCGCTTTTGAGTCCCTTTTTGAACATGCACTTCTCGCAGCCTTGGCGAGTCGGCCTCGGAGGAAGGCTGTACAAATGGATTGGACACGGTTTAAAAGAACGACAAATTTTTGTGAGCACTCCAAATGGTCCAATACTGTTTCACGCAGTGGAGAGGGGCATACCTCAGGGAGTGGTGCTCAGATCTCTCCTTTTCAATATTACCCTTTCACGCATAACAAGAAACCATCTGCGAGGAGTGCGCATAGCGATCTATGCAGATGACATATGCATCTGGAACGCGTCACATTCGCGCCATATTACCCAGCAACGTCTTCAGAGAGCGCTACTGCACATCTCGATGTACCTGCCCCCCCCCGCCCCCCCCTTCCGAGGTCTTCGTCTCTCGCCAGAAAAGAGTGTTGCCATGGCTTTTACAAGAAAAGCGATGACTCGATATCCGCTCCTCCTAGGTGGACGGTCACTACCTTACGTACGATCACAGCGATTCGTATGTTTTGTGATAGGCAGCAATCTCTCGTGGTCACTGTTAAGGTAGAAGCCTACGGCGCCAGTAGCTTAATTCCCCCCCCCCCCCCCCCCCCCCCTACCGTGTCCGTCTGAAGTCGGGAGGGGTTGACAATGATGACAGCGCGTCGCGTGCTGCGGACGCTGTCCAAAGCCGCGGGAAATGGGGACCAAGGGGCCGACGACAGTTTCCCATTGAAGGGAGATTAGCTCTCAAGGGGTGGGTGTCACTAAAGTCGGCGCCTTCTGAAACCACCCGACTGCTTTGCTGGCGCCTCGAAAAGTGCGGAAGTTCCACGAAAAGTGCGCGGTGCGCCGAGTCGGGCTCTGGCGAGCACTGGGCTCCGCCCACTTGTATGCACGGTGCCATCGCAGCAGTATTGGTTGAAATTGGGCGAGAGCAGATTTAATAAAGCTCCGCCGAATTATCGAAGGTATTAAAACCCGCTGCAAACAAAGAGAAAAAGGAGCGCGCCGAGTCTCAGTCTCGGCCGCTTCTCTACAGCCCTTTTAAACCGCCTTTTTCTCTAAGTTCTTGTATCTTGTCCCGTCTTCAATAAACAAGTTTTGCTTCTCAAGAAGTTTGGAGTGGCTGCCCCAACCGGCAGCGTGTCGCCGGACGAGTGGACGAAGGCGCGAAGCGCCCTTCGAACTGCTAGCCACGTACGATCATAGACGAACCGGCCATTCAGACGACGATCCGGAGGAGAAAAGTTAACTGGTGCCAGGACCAGTCTTTCAACTTAACTGGTGCCGTGACCACGAGGATCAGAGTTTCGAGTTAACTGTCACCTCAATAAAAAAAAAACTTCGCGAGGGGATTAGTGCAGCATCTCAAGTTTTCAATTTCCTGGCGGGAACACAGTGGGGCAGCAACTGCCGTTCAGTGGTTCCGCTTGAAAAAGCCTACGTTGAAGGAACCTTGCGCTACTGTCTACCGGTGCTTCAAAGGTTATCTCCAACAAACAAGAAAATTCTCGAGGCCGCGCGGAACCCTGCGGATATATGCCTTGGCCTCCCAAAGGGTTCCGATGCATCAGGAACAGTCGCAAAAGCAGGCTGTCTCCCGCCAGATGTGATTGCCGCCCAGGAAACTATGCGTTCCACCTCCGCCATGTCATCCAAGGAAGCATTTCCTACACCATGTGCACCTTACTCACTGCAACTCTGGCTTTGGCCAAGCTGTGCAGCTCTTGCCGCTCCCCACTATTAATCAGCCGTAGAAACTACTGCCTCTGTCCTTTCCCCCCTGGACACTCTTGCCTCTAACGGTGAAGCACTTTATTCCAGGTGTGAATGCAAAGAGCCGCATGCCACAGGCAGCGCTTGCAAGCTACGCTAGCCTATCTAAGCGAGAAATATACGCAGCATACCTACATCTTTACCGACGGTTCAACTACTCAAGAAAGCTCTTCCTGTGGCCTTTTTATGTTTCCTCGACAAGCCATGACCTTTCTTACCGGCTGCAGCGGAAGTCATATACGACAGCTGAGCTACACGGCATTAAGGAAGCTGTTTCATATATCACGCCGAACCCCTAGCCGATGGGTTATCTTTACCGCCTCCAAATCATCTCTGCAGATCCTCTCCAACCTGCTGAAGAACACAAATCATCAGCCCATTTTCCTTGACATCGGGTATCTACATCATTTGGCTACTGTAGCAGGTCACTGCATAACATTTCAGTGCATGCCAGCACACTGTGACATTCTGGCCAATGAAAAAGCAGATGCAGCAGCCCGTAAAGGCCACCAACATCGAAGATATATTCGGACTCTCTTCGCGAAATCTGATGCGTCCCAAATGGCTAAAAGATTTGCTTCCGAAGAAACGTATCGGCTCTGGAGCTTGCCGACACATCGCTACCAATTTCTGTATTCATTTGACCCACACCTCAGATGAAGACTGCAAAAACTTTATCACCGACTTCGCCTAAACACTGCATTCACAAATGGCTTGCGATACCGTTTCGGTCAAATGAACCATCCGCTTTGTGACAGCTATACTCGGTCGAAACCATAAAACATATCCTGCTTGTGTGCCCTGCATATATGCTAACGAGCATGCGCACTATGAAGATTGCATGGAGAAGTTCACCCCAGTGCCTCTAACAATGGACAGTGTTTCAGGTCCATTAGCCTGCCCTAGGCAACTAGAGACATGCAATGAACTTTTTATTTGCATATTTAAAGGACATTGGACATACTGACAAGCTCCAATTTCACCTTGAATATGTTGGCCTCAGCCATTCTAGATGCAATAAACTTTTTTCGCTCATATGTCGGACTATGCACTTCATAATTTCATATGCGACATCACTACTCGCCGATGCACCGTAGAAGCATTTAATGGCCGCATTTTATCTTTCCCCCTTTTTTTTTAAATTCACCTTTTCCGCACCGCTCTCCTTCTGCATTTATCTCCAAATTCCCTTCCCCACTCAGAGTATAATTCCAGTGATTTTTAGACGCCGGCTAAATTCACTGCTTTTTCACTAAAGGGATTCTCTCTCTCTCTCTCTCTCTCTCTCTCTCTCTCTCTCTCTCTCTATCTCGCACGACGTTGTCGTGTTCCACTCTTAAAGGTTAAGCGTCCTCCAAATTTTGTTTCTTGTTCCGCTCCACAATTCACAATTCACTTAACGTTAATGTCGTCCGAAACAGCGTTTGTAACCTGTGCAGTGAGAAAACTATTATGCTTGAATAATGCTTTTTTTTAGCGTACGAGCTGTATGTATCGCATACAGCGGTTCAGATGCCATAGTAGGCAGGAGCAACGATCCACGCGTGGGCCGTGGTTTAAACGATTATAGAGAGTATAGATTTTGCTTGCGTGTTTTCTTCTTTCAAATGATGTGTTAGGCACTAGAATACATGGATGGATCACCGCGTGGTATTCGCCTACGACTGCCAAATAAATGTATTTCTTCTTGATGCTATTTCGATTTCGGTTTCATCAACCGAACGATGCCTGTGACGTAATTTTATGTGAAGCATGAAAACAACGTAAATATAACTTCCAATACGTCGTTTGTAGTCATTTTAACTCTTGAAGCAGGCTAAATTAAGTGTTGTAGTTGTAAGAGGGGGTTGTGGCTCAGCAGAACCTAGATCGCTATGCAAAGGTTGCTAAGGTTCAGGCCATGCGCTCGGGCTGCGAGCCAGCTGCATGCCTCCGGATCGTCGTCGTCTTTCACGCACACAGTCGACCACTGTTAGCGAGCGTGGCTGCTACGCTACAAGTACCTCCCGGTGAAAATGGAGGCATCCTGCCGACTTGGGGAGCACGCACGATAGGCGTAGTTTAGTTTAGTTTAGTTTAGTTTATGGGGTTTAACGTCCCAAAGCGACTGAGGCTATGAGAGACGCCGTAGTGAAGGGCTCCGGAAATTTCGACCACCTGGGGTTCTTTAACGTGCACTGACATCGCACAGTACACGGGCCTCTAGAATTTCTCCTCCGAAGAAATTCCAGCCGCCGCGGCCGGGATCGAACCCGCGTCTTTCGGGTCAGCAGCCGAGCACCATAGCCACTGAGCCACCGCGGCGGCTCCGATAGGCGTATCGTAGTACGGCTTGATGCGGTCAATGCGCACTGTTTCACGGCCGTGATGGCGCGCATCCTGGGGCAGCGAAAGCGGTTCAATGGAGAGGTCTGGCGGATAACACTGTACGGGCCTTGGTTCTTTGAAAGGAGTTTTCTGGAGAGACCCGGACCGGTTGACGGAACCCAAAGCCACACGAGCGAGCCTGGGCTATAGGACGGAACAGGACTGGTAGGGGCACGAAGGTGCTTTGGTCCTGGGTTGTGAGAGAGCGGGCAAGCTGGCGGCATTCTTCAGCATACATGTATGTCGCTGCTTCAGAAAGGGTATGATTCGGACACATCAGGGTCACACAGAAGCACGGTATCCATGGTAAAGGTAGGCTCGCGGCCGTAAAGAAGAAGGGAGAGAAGCCAGTTGTGCTCTGTGTGACAGTGTTTAAGCATATGTTGCAAATGAGAAAATGCGGTCCCAATTTGAGTGGTCAGAGGCAACATACATGGCTAGCATGTCGCTCAATGTGCGATTGAAACTTCCAGTCATGCCATTTATTTGAGGGTGGTGGGCCGTTGTAGAGCGGTGGGCAATGCGGAACTGGCGAAGTAGGGCTTCGACGGTGTCTGAGAGGAAGACACGGCCGCGGTCACTCAGAAGTTCCTTAGGGAAACCATGGCGCAAAACGAGATGACGTAGAATGAAATACGCAAGCCAGACAATGCAAAGACGTCTTGATTGTGACCTCAGGATGTCCGCGTCAGGATGTTCAGACGTCCTCAGGTTGTCTCTAACTGGTCCTCAAGCAGTCCAACCAGGATCCATGTATCCATCCGTTGCGTATACTCGGGATATCTTGAGGATCATGCTTGGGGGCGTTTTCAGTACTACTTCAGGATTTGTATCAAAGCTCTTTTTTTTCATGGGAGTGCCGTATTCAAAGCTGATGTAAGCGAAGGTAACCAGAATAAACAAAACGAACAGGTTTACCAAGGGCCGCAGAAGCCGTCGCGGTGGCTCAGTGGTTATGGTGCTCGGCTACTGACCCTAAAGACGCGGGTTCGATCCCGGCCGCTGCGGTCGATTGTCGATGGAGGCGAAATCCCAAGCATGCGACACATAAGAACAGATGTAAAAGCAAAAATATCTTGATATCTCCTTAAAGCATACAATTTTTGGGGATCACAACGGTTTCCTTCATTAGATGACTACTGCACACACATATCGTTTAATAAACCTGCAAATTTTAATTATTGAGAGCGGAGTGCGAGAGATACAGCTGGCTTGATCTCTGTTGCGTTCCACAGTATTATGGTGCGATAGGACGATTGTAGGACATTTGAGGAATTTTTATCCTCGAGTCGTCCAGCAAAGTAAATACTGGGGACATCCTGGTGAGGAAATTTAGCCATCGATGCACTCAAAAGGCACTCAGAATGTCCTGTTCGGGTTGAGGACGTTCTGATCATTTGAGGACGTCCTCAGGACGTTTGGTGTTGTCAGGGAACGTCTGGCGCACGTGCGGATGGCAAGGACAGGTTTCGATGCAGCGGGTGAGGAGATCCACTGCCACTATGATCCAGCGGTGTCCGGCCGTAGTGGTGGGAAGGGGCCCGTAAAGATCGACACCAACGCGGTTGAATGCGCGCGTGAGGCAAGGCAAGGGCTGCATGGGAACGATGGAACTACAAGGAGGGGTTTTGTGGCGTTGGCATTCTGGGTAGGAGCCAACGTACTCTCGGACTTTCCCCGCCAGTACTTTCCCCGCCAGTAGAAGCGGAGTTGAAGGCGCGTGCAATTCTTCACCACACCGGAGTGCGCATATTGGGGATCAGCGTGGAAAGAGGCGCATATGTCGGAACGGAGGTGCCGAGGAATGACAAGGAGTCATTTGCGCTCGTCGGGAAGGTAGTTGCGGCGGTAAAGCAGACCGTCCCGTATTACAAAGCGGCGGGCCTGACGGCGGAGAGTCCGGGCCGCTGGACGCACAGGGGGTGTAGACAGGAAAGCGAGGAGGGAAGCGATCTAAGGGTCCTGGCGTTGTTCAAATGGCATGTAGGCAATATCAAGGGAAGAGGAATCAGTGGTTACGAGAGATGTGGAGTCGCAGTCACAGGGTAGAGGGGAGCGGGAGAGGCGGGCATCAGAATGGTTATGGCCAGATCGATAGACTACTTCAATGTCGCATTCTTGTAACCGCAACGCCCAACGAGCAAGACGACAAGACGGCCAGTGGGGTCTTTGAGGAAGCACAACCAGCAGAGGGCATGGTGATCAATAACGACCTACACCGTGGTAACGACAGAGAAGGGGCGACCACATATGTAAGGGTGGAACTATCCAATAGCCTTAAATGATCGCCAAGCATTCCTCTTCCTCTACGGAATAATTCCTCTCGGCCTTTGTCAATGTGCGGCTGGCATACAGAACAACATATTCGGCGAAACCGGGTTTCCGTTGTGCCAGAACGGCGCCGAGGCCCACGCCGCTGGCGTCAGTGTTAATTGCAGTATGTTGGCTGGGGTAGAAATGGCGGAGGGTTGGAGGGGACACAAGCAG
This sequence comes from Amblyomma mixtum, assembly GCF_055824585.1. Classification (NCBI taxonomy): domain Eukaryota; kingdom Metazoa; phylum Arthropoda; class Arachnida; order Ixodida; family Ixodidae; genus Amblyomma; species Amblyomma mixtum. The sequence goes on from NC_143014.1 coordinate 123,318,868, forward strand.
GCGCCGAAGTTGGGACCCTGGCCGAAGCGTGGAGAACGCCGCATCAAAGGCAAAGGCGTGTCCAAGACGAGAAGTTGCGGTCGCCGGCAAGGAGCTCACAGTTGTGTTGTGTTGAGTTTGATGGCACATAGGCAGCTAAGACCATCATGCGCCAAGCACATGGCATAGAAAAGTTTTCTGGAGAATTTTATAAAAATGTGAAAAGTGATCGGCGGTGTAAATGGCCTAAGCGTTAGTTTTACTACATAGTGATGCCGAAGGAAAGATATTTTAAAAATGGCAGCTAGTAAAGGCTTTCAAGAAAGTCGCGCAACCTCTGCAAGCATCTTTGCCTGCGCAAGGATGTCGAGGCTCTCAACTAATCGAATAAAGACCTCAGCCTTCTTCTCAGGAATGAGAAATTGGCTGAGGTGTGGTTAAAAAAAGTCTTTTTGTTGCTATAAATTACTATTTATTATAACATCTACAACTGGTTTAGAACACCAGCTCTCTTTAAAAACTTCCAAACATGTGAAAAGTCAACAAGTGCATCTTCACCTAAGAGCAATACTGGATGAAATGGTGTATGTTCATCGTACAAAAACTGCAAAATGGTTTTTCTTATGTGTTTCGAGTTTTCTGCATGGAAATAAAGCATGGTTTACTGTTAGCTCATCTTCGCATAATTCGCATTGGGTTTCGCTTGTTTTGTCAGTAGGAAATTATGTGTGTGTGGTGTGTGTCATATACGAAGACGGCAGAGAATCACTTCCTTGAAACGTTCTTGGTGCACACATGACTTCCATTCACTTAAAACCGGCTTTACCAAGTGTAGTTTATTATTCACTTCGCTGTTGCTAGCCAACTGACACTTTTTTCTTAATTTCCGTTGTACTAAGTTCATGCAATCCTTAAAGGGTATATCTACTTTTTTTTTTATTTCCTTGCCACGAGCTTGAGCAGCGCACTAATCTGCTCTCTCGTTGCCTTTTATTCCGACATGACTCGGGACCCAGCAGAGTTTTATGTGTCCTCGAGCTGTGGCTGTTATATGTTGTGTATGATGTCACCAAGTATAAGAGTGATTGCGTTTCTAGAGTCGACAGCTGTTAAGTACACTTAATGAGTCTGTGTATATAACACTGTTTGTGAGGTTCTCGTTTACTATTTTTTCTATGGCCACACAGACTGCGTAACATTCTGCAGCGAAGATGGATGCGCACTGTGGAAGTCGTACTGTTTTCTCCGAATTTCCCCGCACCACTGAGCTGCCTACGCAAACATCAGTTTTTGAACCCTGTGTATGAAAAGGTGTGAAAGTACTGTATTTTTCCAGGAGTGCAAGAAATTCTTTTGTGGAGTTTGCTTTTTAGGAAATGTCTAAGACTGAAATCACAGATTGTACCATGGAGGCAGTGGGTTCCGCCTTCGAGCAATGCCAGATAATGTATTTAGTACGCCGAGGTTTTGGCACATCTCTTCAAAACGCAGAAGGAGTGGCCTGATAGCTAGTGGTTTGTTGTCACACAATGTTCTAGACGGGAACTTTGTGACTATGGGGTAACATATGTGTTTGGGCGGCGAACGGATTTTTAAAATGTATGAGCATGTGAGTATGGTTCTTCTGTCTGTAAGTTACGATTCGTTGGTTTATACATAAAGACTGTTTATGGGCGACGTTCTGTGAGCATCAGGGGAAAGACGCAAACCTAAATTATGTACTGGTTAAGGTATGATGGTCTTGCTGACCCATACACTATACATTCATAATCCAAGGTAGAGCGGACCACAGACCGGTAAATTTGTAAAAAATTATGTCCTGCTGCCCCCCCTCCCCCAATATTTTCGTGACAGTACTTTGAGTACATTAAAGGATCAGGAAGCTTTCTTTTTCAGTGCGCTTATATGTGGTAGGAAATTGAGTTTCTTGTCAAAGGTTATGCCTAGAAATTTGTGTTCATTTTTTACGTAGCTGTGTTTCGTTCAGGTGTATGAATGGGACGGCTTGTAGGCCTCGTTTGAGCGAGAAAAGAATGGCCACTGTTTTCTGCATGGAAAACTGGAAACCGTTCCTATCTGCCCATGTCACTAGTTTAGTCAATGTCAACTGTATTTGTCTCTCGCATGTTACTAGGTTTGAAGACGTGCAGGCTATTTGAAGATCGTCAACACAGATTTAATACATTATGGACTTCGGGATTACTTTGGGTATGGAATTAATTTTTATAACAAAGAGCGTTGTGCCTAAAATACACCACTAAGGTACTACATTTTCTTGAACAAAGTGTTAGGATAAAAGAATAATTCAGAGACGTTTACTCGTCTTTCCCTTACAAAAGAGCGCTGAGTTAACAAGTGGCCGTGTTGCTTCTTCGTGTCCAACACCTGAGCCTGTTGTCTTCGCGCGCCGCGCGAGCGCTCGTCCTCCTCATCCTCTCCTCACATCACTCTCTCTTCACGCGGGCGGCTCGGGTTCCCCTGACTCAAAGTTCGGGTTGCTCGCCCTCCGTCGAAGGATTTCCGTCGGCGGGGATGAGCTGGCGTTCACACACGTTTGTAAGCCTCAGAGATCCGTCCCATCTTTTCTCCTGTTTCGTCATCATGCTTGTACTTGCGAGATTCGTGATCCGTGGCGGCGATTTTTCTGCCTTTCAAGAGCTTTGTTTTCCGTAAGATGGCTGTTTTTGTGGTCAGAAGCAGGTATTCTATAAATACAAAGCAACATCAGTTTCTCTTCAGTGTCATTTTACGATAGATCCAATGTCTACGCTCCATTTCATAAGTATTTCGCAGTGTACTGGAAGCAACGAGCGCAAAACGGCGGCTTCCTCCAATGTGTTGTTCTCATGCACTGGCAGGGTTACATGACAAGCCTAAAAGCCGTCGCCTCGAGTTCGTGGCTTTCACTCCACTGCGAACGTGTGAAATGTAGTGTATAGTACAAGATGTATTGATAAATGTTTTGACCAGCTAATTGTACCAGACATTTTTAAAACTATAGAAGATATCTAAGAATATGTTTGTCACCCAAAACTGACAGAATATTAGATATGATACGGCCACTATACACCTTGGTATGTCTTGAAAAGGGTTGACAGGATGGCTTCTAGATGTTTCACAGCTCCCCTTAACGCCTAGCTATCATACAGACCTCTTGCATGTCTAATCAAGATACATTCTAGATGTGAAACAGCCGTAGCTGAGTGGTTTGGGTGTTTCCGCGACTTTTTTTATACAGTATGATATTTATTAAATATGCAGCGTTTTACGGCCAACATAAGGATTTTGTGATATCCGAGGTCATTGGATACTTGTTTACACTTCTAGTCTTCGCTGAAAATCCTTCCCGCTCGCAGAGCTAAACGTGTGACCCTTTCACTACGCACATGTAACGTGCACTGCACCATACACCCTCCGCTGTTTTAGCTGTAAAAAAACTATTCGGAAAGTTGACAGTGCAGTTAGCGCTTGCGTTCTCTGTCCACCTTGATGGTTTGTTGGTTGGTAGGATTTGTGGGGGTTTAACGTCCCAAAGCGACTCAGGCTATGAGAGACGCCGTAGTGAAGGTCTCCAGAAGTTTCGACCACCTGGGGTTCTTTAACGTGCACTGACATCGCACAATACACGGGCCTATAGAATTTCGCCTCCATAGAAATTCAACCGCCGCGGCCGGGATCGAACACGCGTGTTTCGGGTCAGGAGCCGAGCACCATAACCACTGAGCCACCGCGGCGGCCCCTTTCCACCTTGTGGTGGCTCAAGAACATTGTTCCTATTTTGCGACGCACAGCGGCGGGAGGCACTTATCAAATTAGTATTGTGGTGAGTCAAAAGTCGCTTTGGCTCGATGCTCCGGGTCCGGCACTATGGTCTGGTTGCGTCTCGCTCCGTCTGCATCCTACATGGTCTCCATCGTACTGTCCTTACCTAAGTACGGCGCGCCATTAATTGATGTGTGTGTAAGGAAACTTTCTCGCGCCATAAAACTTCACCCTCCTCCCTGCCGCTTTCACCATGGGGGAAGTCACTTCCTCCCCCGTAATTTATGTGTTCGGTTCTGGTATGTTTTAGTGCGCGCCTCTGCGTGGCCCATGGCGTGGGGTGTCTACAGCAAGGAGGTTGATCTACAGTCTGTCTGCCGCGCTGGATCGCGCATGCGCGCGCGCTGCGGGGCTAGATTTCACCGCACGCTATCACGTGGCGTGATCACGGGGGACGAACTCTCTCCTTTTTTACTTCATTTTTACTTGATAAGACTAGGCTTCAAGGTTGTCGCCGGACGCTCCCTCCTCAGTTTTTATTTTTTCCTCCATGCATTTCACAACGACCATGCAGTGATCGTAGCTTATCCGGAGAGACATCTAGCCATCATCATCATCGCCATCATGGTCATATTCGCACGAGAAAACGGATGTTCCATTGCTAAGCTAGCTGCGTTCCAATTTTTCTTTGCGCAATAGTCAAGGCAAGATTCCGTCGAGGCTTCATCAGAGCTGGTTATCAGCGACCACACTGCCCGAGGAAGGAGACCAAGGCCCGCGTACTGCACCTGTCTCACCATGAACGAAGAAAGACCGAGACCGCCTGGTGAGAGAGCCATGCCGGAGAATGGAGCCATGGTGCCAGACATGGACGTCGGCCAGGAACCAGCGAGGAACGCGCAGGAGCAGCGTTTCGACCACTTCGAAGTGCGTTACCACGATTTCTTCCTGCATCTCAATGCATTCTTGCTCACCCTAGACCGCCGGGCGAAGAGGAGATGCGGCGGCTAGACCAACGCCTCTCTCTTGACGACCTCCTATTGCTGTTGGCAGATTTCCATCGACAAGAACTTTGGTGTGACATGGGAACGTGAGATAGCGTTGGAGTCGGGACTTCCTACCCTGCCACTGACTTTCCATTTTTTTTTTTGCTGTAGCTGTTCGTTGTTTCATTAAGAAGAACTTTTGTCCCAAGCATTTTATCAGCACACAACCATTTTATGTGGTACATGGTACACTTGCCGAAGCCTCATTTTTTGACGAGCGCAAAGCAGCCAAAAAAAAGTTTGCGTGATTATAGGCACCGCTGTCGTATAATTCTTTTGGTGAAGTCAGTCTGAATTTTCGTGTTTCCAGTTGATGCCTCGCTCAAAATAAACAAACAATGTGTCCTACAAAGAAACTGCTCACGTGATTTTCTGATTTTTTTTTCGCATTTTGGCCACTTGGTCAAATGATCCGGAGACACCCATTATCGGCGTCCCTCACTGCCCATAGGTCGCTTCGGGACGTTAAACTACGCGAATTATTAATGCGAAAGCCTTAATGCCTCATCGTTGTCGACAGAAGGTTGTCAGCAAAAGCTTGTCAGCAGAGGTGTCACGCTTTTGAGCGGTGGCCACCGATATATGTGAGACAGTTACTGCTTAATTTTCTTTCCTCAAATTTTCTTTCCTCGACATAAAGGGGGCTTTCGACAACGTACGCCACGCGGCCATCATGGAAGGCATCAACAACACCAACTGCGGGAAGAGAACGCACGATTACGTCAGAGCCTTCCTGAGTGACAGAACGGCGACCGTGGGGATGGGCGAGCTGAGAAGCGACGTCTTCCCCACGCCGTGCAAAGGCACACCCCAAGGATCCGTCATATCGCCCGTCCTCTTCAACGTGGCAATGATTGGACTTGCAAGACGGCTCAAGGAGATCCAGGGCATCCAACACGCGATGTACGCCGACGACATCACGATATGGGTCACCCAAGGATCACTCGGGGAGAAGCAAGAAACACTACAGGAAGCGGCAACTTGCGTAGAAACTTACATCAGAGAGAGGGGCCTAAGATGCTCGACGGAGAAGTCGGAACTCCTCAGGGTCGGCAAGCATCCCACCCAAGCGACACTGGAGGTCGTTCTCGAGGGACAGAACATCCCGGAAAAGAACATGATAAGGATCCTGGGCATGTGGTTGCAAGGAAGCCGGAAATGCAGCCACACCATCAGCCTGCTGAGTATGGCGGCAGAGCAGGTGGGCCGTATGATCAGTAGAGTCTCCCAAAAGAGATATGGAATGAGAGAAGAAGACACTCTCAAGCTAGTTAACAGCCTAATTGTCAGCCGAGTCACGTACTCCCTGCCGTACCACGCGACGACCAAGGCGGAAAGAGAGCAATCCGACATCATTCTCAGGAAGGCGTACAGGACTGCTCTGCACCTACCCAAGCACACGTCGAACGAAAAGTTACTCCAGCTAGGCATCAGCAACACCTTCAGCGAGCTCGCCGAAGCTCTGCTGGGAACGCAAACCACGAGACTCAGAGGAATCCCCACGGGACGAGCGCTCCTAAGAAGGTTGGGTCGGGACACGAGCGGACTGGTAGACAGATACGCGGACGTACCGGACCACCTTAGGAAAACCATTAACGTGGGACCATTGCCGAAAAACATGGACCCCAATCTTCACGAAAACAGACGAAAAGCGAGGGCCGAGTACGTGGAGAGAACGCTAGCCCAGTTAGACAACACCGTATACACGGACGCTGCCGTATACCCGCGCGAGAGAGAACGCGTAGCCGCGACGGTAGTGGTAAACAAGGAAGGAAACATGATCACGTGTGCCACGGCAAAGGTCGCCGGCACAGCGGAGGCCGAAGCGATTGCCATTGCGCTGGCGGCAGCAGAAGGCTACAGAACGGGCCGATCTCTCAACATACTGACGGACTCGAAGGAGACGTGCAGGAACTACACGAGGGGCAGGAACAGCAGAACAGCCCTTAAAATACTCAGCGGGGTAACCTCCGCCGAGGAGAAACCCAGGCATAACCTAATCTGGATCCCGGGCCACGCGGGCATAGTGGGGAACGAAAGGGCAGACAGCCTAGCTCGAGGTAACGTATTCCGAGCAGGGCAGTCAAATGATCCAGAGCTCTGCCTACAGGCTTGCGAGGGGGGATACGCAGAGACCTTGCACTTGCATAGGGGAGCTAGAATTAGATATCCACCACCACACAAAGCCCTAACAAAGGAGGAAGCGACCGGCTGGCGCAGATTACAGACCAACTCCTTTCCTAACCTACTCATACTTAATAAGATGTTCCCGACTCAATACAGAGCCACCTGCCCTTGGTGCGATGCCACACTTACACTTTATCATATCACGTGGGAATGCGAACGCAACAAAGCATTCCACCAACACGAACACCCGAGTGCGGAGCAATGGGAGAGTCGGCTCACCAGCGGCGAGCTCGCGACCCAAAGGGCCTTCGTGCAGCACGCGACTGATGCAGCACGACTCAGTGGAGCCTTGGAATAGGGGCCCACCCTTGCTGACGAGAAGCCTCAAGTCGCCAGCGCCAGAGAAGACGACGGAGACTTCACAACCGCGAAACCCTTGAAAGATCTAATAAAGTTTTCACTCACTCACTTCCTCAAATGCAATTTTCATTTTCTTCATTACGGCCCCTCTTTTTTCTTTCACTCCCACTTCCTCCCTTCCTGTACGGTGCGGTTCAGATGTCCACTGAGATGACAGAGAATTGCTGCGCCATTTCCTTTCCCCAAAAAGCGTTGCGTTCAAAGGGCAAGGCATCGTGCCGAACGGGTGCTGGCGTTCCATGGACTCCCTGGCAGCACACGCGGTCGTGTTCCACTCCTAAAGGCGAAACTTAAGCGTCATTAATTAGCAGTCAATTAGTATTTAGTCATTAGTCATTACTTATTCATTAATTAGTATTTGTCATTACTTAGTAATTGGTATATAATTATTTGTTATGTCATCCAGTGGTGACGTCACCAGTGCCACAGCGGCAGTCAAAGTGGTGCGGAAAACGCTTTCGCCTCTACGCACTTTAGACAGTCAAAGTGCCCCTTAAATTTTTTATTTATTTTTAATAAAAGCCTTCCAAATATAATGGAGTTTCGCATGAAGAAATTGGCTCCTTCCTAAGTCTAACAGCCCGTGCAGCCATCGCATTTGCGCATGTTGGAGCTGACACTGTATCATTTGGAAAAAGCAGCCGCCGGCCGTCCTTATTGCACAAGCGCTTTTACCACAGGCCCCGCACCGCAGACTCTCCCCTGCTGTCAGCGGCAGGGCTGCTGGAGTAGTTCAGACTAAGAAGAAAATTGGGGTAATTATTTGGGGAAGAAACATTTTTGAATTTGTAGTAAGTGCTCCTCATTTTAGGTTCGCTTAGATGAATATTCATCTATGCATACTTCGCCTATACTGCGATGTGCCATTCACAACTTCGTCTGTATTAGTCATGATGCGTAGCGAAGCTAGGCCTTCGGATTATAATTTCGACCACTTGGGATGAGCTCCCACAGAAGTCTCAGTACACGAGAAAACTGCGCGGTGTGCATCCGTCAGCTCGGCCTTTAAAAAAAATGTATGAATTTCTATCATGCAAGCACAAACGCCTTTAGCGAAAAAGAGGATGTGCTAAAAATGCATTTCAAACATATTGTATTTATTTTATATTTATTGCGCATTTTTTTGTCCCTATGCTCAAACTCCAATACGAATGCTTTCTAAGTATACTAGGAATAATATTTTGAACGTTCTTAAAAATACGAGAAAAGTACCTTCTTGCCCGCTTAGCATATTTATAATGCATCAGAAATATACTAAAAATATACATTAAATACATTAGAGTACATTAGAAATAGACTATAAATATACATTTAATACATGAAAAATATATTCAGCTGGGCTTAAAAAAGGTCTATTGGACGGCTCCATAGAGTGAGACGGGTTAATGCTTCAACTGCAGAACAAATGTACACGCGTAATCATCATCAATCAAGAGGTGTATGAGATTATAAGGTCATGTGACGGAATGGGAACGGCAAAGATACCTACACAGCAAATCACGACGAAAGTGAAGCAGCGAACAAGTGCTCCGACATGTTTTGCACGTGGCTTGCCTTATAAATACCCACCGAGAGCGACGCACTATCTTGCCCGGTAAGCGTTTTTTGCGCAAAGACCGTGGGCACCCAAATTATCGCAGGAGTGCCATATTGGTCGCATTCGAATCTGGGGGAAATCTAGAACCGAAATGGTAGTTGAAACTTGCGTTAGTAATAAGTCAGGAGTCGAACTGTCTGCCAACGGATACACGGGCGTGCCAGTCGGGGTCCTTTTCGCTGGCATATTCGGGCCCGTAACTACCCAAGGCGCCATTGCCGGTATAGTGCTATCACGTTCTCCGCACGTAATATAAATAAGTGGTGATTACCTTCCTGCTGGAAGTTACCATAAACGAAAGGACGACAGGAAAGGGAGAGTTTTCACTGTTCCCTGAAACGTCATTTCGAGCCCTAGATAGTTCCACGCTATAGCTTCAAGTGTAATGCAGATAAGTTTACGCGACTGTCCTTTTTTTAGAATTTAAGTACACTTTAGGCGGATTGATTGCATATTTACGAAAGTACACTTTACATACATTGTCCACAGCAAAATGAAATTTCCCGAAACTCAATTTCGAGCATTAGATTGTTCAACAGCATCTTTAAGTGTGTTCCAAATATTGTAATGCGGACTGCCAATTTGCAAGAATTTAAGTATACTTTGGACGAATTAATTGTAAAACAGCTAAATGGGCGAGTTGGTGGTACATATTGAAAGGTAAACAGCGCAAAGACGAAGACCGCAGCAGAAAAAACAACTGCAGCCGACTCCCTGTAGTCGGCGTTGTCGATTGTGTGTAAACGAGCACGAGACAACTTTTCTTTTTTTAAACTAATATGCCTTGAACCGCTGCGTATTATACCTGTTTCGTTATTTACGTTTCTTGTCTGCTTCTTCTTAATTTACTCATGTGAAATGATGGTACAAAAACATATGTGAGAAGTAAAATTTTAGCAATTTAGAGCTCTATTTTTCTTCACCTAGCTATTACGGAGCATGTATTTGTCGTTCATGTTTTTCGCAATATATGTTAAGACCGCCAGTACTGCGCCTTTTATCAGAACCAGAACTCGCCATGGCACATAGACGTACTTCCCACTTAAAATAGGCTCTTGATGCCATCGCCGAATAATGCTGCATGGTCGAGGATCGAAATATAAGATATATAAGCCACTCGCTGCTTGAGGGTTATGTAGCTTTGAATGCAAGTGGGCAAAACGTATCTGATCAGTACGACTACGCCTTTAAAAGAGATAGAGAGAGAGAGAGAGGAGAAATAAAATGCCAGAACTGATTTTGGCTAATGGCAGGATTCTCGGTTAAATGCTTGTCGTCTGCACTCGGGATAGAGGGGCACCGCTAGTTGAGCAACTCTCTTCAATCGGAAGCTCAGAATTGCGCCCAGGCATGATGTGCTAGCTTTGGGGCTTCTCTTTTCTCCTCGGTGGCCCGCTCAGAACAAAGCTTAGCGCAGAAATGAGTCATCTAAACATGGCCCGCACATCATGCACGCTCCCTGCGCGAGCAGCGACCGCGCGACGGACGGACGGACGGACGGACGGACGGATGGACGGATGGACGGACGGACGGACGGACGGACGGATGGACGGACGGACGGATGGACGGACGGACGGACGGATGGACGGATGGACGGATGGATGGATGGACGGATGGACGGATGGATGGATGGATGGATGGATGGACGGATGGATGGACGGATGGACGGATGAACGGATGGATGGATGGATGGATGGATGGATGGATGGATGGATGGATGGATGGATGGATGGATGGATGGATGGATGGATGGATGGATGGATGGATGGACAGACGGACGGACGGACGGACGGACGGACGGACGGACGGACGGACGGACGGACGGACGGACGGATGGATGGATGGAAGATAGGAGCGCCCAATTTGAAACGGTGTGGTGGCAGCTGCCACCATGCTCATTTTTTTCTTTATTTTTATTTAAGTGTTACAAATTGTCTTAAAATTCGTCATTTTCTATAAATACGTTTTCAGTCCTACATTTCTAAAATTATGTCCCCTCTGCTTTTGAGCCACTAATCTTCCAATCGCTTTTTGTTAACTTTCACCACTGATTTATTTACATGACCATTGTTATCTCTGAACCCCAGGGAGGCCTTGTTAACACTAGGGTGCCTCGATGCGCGGTGGTCACGCGCTCCCAGTTGTGAGGTACAGCCTGTGCAGCCTTTGCCAAAAAAAAAAGAAGAAGAGCCAGAGGGGTTTGGTTCTGAGCCGTGTAGCGAGCCTCTCGAGCACGTTGGGCAGTCCTACGCTTGGGGGGGTTGAGGACGCGAGTTCCTCCCACCTTCTAGAGACCAGGGCCGCTGAGGATGCAAAATGAGCCACGCTGCAGGGCTCCAAAGCAAAAGCCTTCGGCTGTATATTTTTGGCAAAGGCTGTACGTTCTAAAATGGGGAAGTTGGTCCTGCAGTGATGCGTCATCGAAGGTTGCGTGCATGCTGGGTGCGCCCGGCCGGTGTTTACCACGATCGCCACGGTGGTTCTGTGGTTTTGGAGTTCGGCTGCTGAGCACATCTTGCCGCGGCGGCCGCATTTCGACGGAGAAAAGCAAAAGGACTCGCGTAATGTGCGCCGTCAGAGCACGAATGAAAGAACTCTGGGTACTGAAATTAGCGCAGAGCCTCCAGCGGCCTATTTACTCTTTTCTTTGTATGTTCCCTTCCGGCGTGGGATGACACTGTGGGATCTGGATGACACCGGATCAAACAATGGCACTAACCGAGCTGTCTCTACCACGGCGATGATGGGTGTGGCCGCTGCTTTCTGCGTCTGAAGCAAGGCAATTCCGTTGATGGCTTCTTTAACTGCTGCCTGAACGGTGGCCTGCAGGATTTCCGACACGTTGACCGTTGACTGAGGTATCGGAGGTTTCCACTTGTCACCGCGTTGTTGGATCCGCCTTGGCTTGAGTCGTCGGCGTCGTCGTTCCCGCCATCGCTGCTCGGTCGTCCGCCATCTTCGTTTGCCATGTCCGTTGAAGATGCTCCGGTGCAGGTGGCAGGCATGCTGGGGCTTGCCGGTTAACTTCGTAAGTTAGGGCGAACGTTTACTCTATCCCACTTCTGAATTGTTAGGATAAAAGAAGAATTCAGTGATGTTTATTCGTCAATCCGTTACAAAGGAGCGCTGGGTTAACAAGAGGCCGTGTTGCTTCTTTCTGAGTCTGTTGTCTTCACGCGCCGCGCGAGCGCTCGTCCTCCTCATCCTCTCCTCACATCACTCTCTCTTCACGCGGGCGGCTCTGGTTGCTCCTCTGACTCAAAGTTCGGGTTGCTCGCCCTCTGTCGAAGGATCTCCGTCGGCGGGGATGAGCTGGCGTTCACAATCGGCCATCCTGCGCCACCGACCGTACCGGTCGGAACCGTCCTCGCGTTCAGATTCTTCAGAACTTGTATCGTTGAATTCCCGGTCCCAAAACCTCAGCTTGTCAACCGGTACAATACTGCTGCACGTTCTTCGAATCTGCCGCGCCCGAGGCCCGTTCCTGATGCGGTAGCTGCCGTTGGAAAGCCTTTCTAGGATGATGTACGGTACTTTGTATTTTTCTTTCAGTTTCCGTGACTCCCCACTTGCAGCCGGTTCTCTCCCTACTAGTACAACATTTCCGGGATTGTACGTCGGGGCTTCCACCCGCTTCCTATTGTACCGCTCTTGTTGCTTGCGTTGGTCTTCTCGGATATTCTCCGCCGCTACGGCTCGCCTGGTTTCGACTTCATGGTCAACTTCCTCGGCGAGGGCGTCTTCCACGGTGTCGCCTTTGATGCCCCGTGGCCTGAAGTTGAAGAGCAGTCCGAACGGAGTAGTTTTAGTGGCTTTGTGGAGCGTATTGTTCATGCCCACCTGAGGCAACGCAGAGTCCCAGTCTTTGCCGTTTGTATCTTTCGTCAAGCTTCACATCCCCTGAGGCAACGCAGAGTCCCAGTCTTTGCCGTTTGTATCTTTCGTCAAGCTTGCCACTGCCGGGGTTATCATGCGATTATATCTTTCGACTTGCCCGTTAGCTCGCGGTGTGGCAGTAGCGTTTTTGACGTGCGTGATATTGTAAGTTTCGCACGCTGCTTTGAATTTGGCACTTGTATAAGCAGTTCCGCGGACCGTGATCACCATAGCCGGTGGGCCGAAGATTCCTACCACATCGTGTAGAAACTGCGCCACTGGTGCAGCTGTGTGTTGCGGACTGCGACGACCACAATTATGTAGGCGTTTCCGGACTTGATTCTTACGAACGGGCCAAGGTGATCGACGTGTATATATCGAAATGGCTTGTTGCCCTTGTCAATGCTGTGAAGTTTGCCCGGTCTATTTCCAGACGGCGTCTTGTGGAAAAGACATTCGACGTAACAAGCTATGTATCTTCTAACCTAACGCTTCATGCTGGGAAACCAATACCTTTCCCTAAGTTTCTTCAAGGTTTTCTCAGCTCCAAAATGGCCAATATCATCATGACATGTCCTGACGATTCTCCACCGAATCTGATTTGGAACTACCCACAGCAATCCTTCGTTCGAGTCGGTTTCTTGGTTCTTCTTGAATACTATGCCGTTACGCAACCGGTACTCGTTTTTGACACGCCTGTCTTCTTTGGATAGGTCTTTTTTTTTAGCCTTTCCTTCAAAGCTTGAACCTTTGGATCATTCAGCCGGGCAACGGTGAGCACGTCTTCTGTCGGTATGCATGTCGCAAGGACGTGAAGGCCAGGAACAATATCTGTCTCTTCTGGAGGGTCGTATGCAGAGCGGCTTAGTGCATCAACATGAGCCATTGCAGCCCCCTTACGATATTCCATGTCGAAGGTGAATTCTTGGAGTCGCAGCCACCATCTGTCAATACGGGGCAGGAGATTCCTTTTGCTCATCGTTGCCCGTACTGCGTTGCAGTCAGTGACCATGTGCACCTTGAAGTTCATCCCGATTAGGTACACTCTAAACTTTTCTAACGCCCAAACAACCGCAAGCGCTTCTAGTTGGTATGGGTGGTATCTCTCTTCGTAGTCAGTTGTCCGCCGGCTTGCGTAGACGACAGGATGAAGCTGCCTATATGCTTGTTCTTGCAGAAGTATTGCTCTTAGGCCGTCTTTGCTGGCATCCGTGTGCGCCTCTGTTCTTGCATCGAACGCGAAATGCGCCAAAACTGGCCTTTCAGTCAACTGCATCTTCAGTTCAGTGAACGCAGCATCGTGCTCTGAGATCCACTTCCAAACTGCGTCTATAGACGTCAGTCGCGTTAGAGGTTTAGCAATGCTGGGGAACCAGTTGGTGTTCTTTTCACTCTTTTTCTTCTCCTCGCTTGCTGTTGCGTAGCGAGGTCAGGCCGTCTCGTTGACGTTACGGCCCGGTCTTGTGATTGGCATTTGCGCGAAGTACGATGACGATAATTTTCGTTGTAGAAACAAAAAAAACTTTATACATATAAGATTAGCATGATGGTACAGTGAATACAGAATTGGACAAAGGGAGATCTAGCAACAACAGAATGGAGCCGCCAGAGCTCTCCCGGTCAAAAGCTCCTGGCGAGAACCCCCAGATTCCCGCCAACATCGCCTCTTAACCCCTCAGCTCATCGCTGATTGGGCCGGCCCTCTCGTGACGTAACAGTTGCCTGTGGCCGTGTATTTAGGCGGGCCCACAGTGCACGTGACTGATATAAGATACATCACAAGCAAAACGCAACGAAACCATAACAGAGTATCTTCCCCTCAGGAAGTCGGCCTGCGCGCCCTAAAAGAGACAGGAATACACACAAACACACGAACAGAACCGTCATTTGCCCTGTTCCTCGAAGCGGCGCCAGCCAGCGGTAACAGAAGCACACGGCCAAAAGAAAAATCGTCTCGGCGCCGCCGTTAGGCCGCAAGTTCGGGAAATGTGCGTAGCTGAAGCGTATATCTGTCCGCGCAGCTCAAGAACTATGGCATGCCGCCGCCGAAGCCGCCCGTTTCCTTAAAGAAAAAGAAAACTAAATGCCAGCGTTCGGAAAGCGCGCCACTGACACCGACCAAACACAGTCCGTGTTCCCGGCTTCCCGCGCGTCGCCCAGAAGCGGCGCCGTTTCCCTCACGGTGAATACGCGGAGTCGGCACACACACGCACAAGCAAAAGAAAAAGGAGCGCTCCCCCGAAAAGCGGTGCGGGTGCAAGTGCCGTTTAGGGCTTCTCGCGGCGGGGATCCTTCAAAGGGGCCGAGAAGAGACTGCCGGCGCGCCGTAACTCACTAACGCGCACCCGGCAAGCTCTTCGGCGCGGGCACTCGTCGACGCGACCGTCTCAACCGCGTCGACTAACAGCTTGCAGGGCGGCAGGAACACATATATTTCGGCTGCTGCGTGGCGGTCTTAAGCTCAGTGGCTCTACAGAACCCTTTTACAAATCTCCGAAAATAGCTTGCGAGGCCCAAAAACTGACGCACCTGGTGTACATTCATTGCTTCGGGAAAGTCAGCGACGCTCTGGATCTTTAAACTTCCGGGTCGCACTCCTCTGCCAGAAATGTCGTAGCCAAGGTAATCGACTTTCTCGAAGAAGAAATGGCACTTGCTTAAACGCAGCGTTAATCCCGCTCCACGGAGGTCATCCAAAAGCATCCTCAGGTGGTCAAGCCCCTCTTCCACGGTCGTTGTGGGCAACAGGATGTCATCCATGTAGGCGAGAGCCACGGTGTATCGTAGGGGATCCAGTACAGCGTTGATCATTCTCTGGAACACTGCCGGTGCGTTGGCCAAGTCAAATGGCATTCGAACGAATTCGTAATGGCCGTCTGGAGTAACGAACGCAGTCCTGTGTCTCGATTCTTCGGTCATAGGAATTTTATAGTAGCCTGACGCAAGATCTAGGCTCGTGAAGAAGCATTTCTCTCTCAGACGGTCCAGTTGATCCTCAATTAAAGGCAGCGGATACCGATCCTTTTTTGTGACATGATTGAGGGCACGGCAGCCCACGCAAATTCGTTGCTCTCCTATCTTTTTTCCCACCAGTAGGATAGGACTTGGGCAGCGGCGCGCAGGCGACAAGCACGACGCTAACCTACTGTCTACCACTCCGGTGCCTACGAGATCGACTGGGCCCTGTCAACGCTGGAGGATACGCACTTACACCGCAAGAACGCATTTCGCCCAGCCGCCGGAAAAGAAAGGCCCGAGCACATCGCAGTAATCATCGACAAATGATAAGCCAACGCCCCTGCGGATCAGTGGCTGCGGCTATCACACAGCGTGGGATCGCCGCCTTCGACTGCCTTTATAAGCTGTCACCATCCCGCATTCTGTACCAGTTTGGCAGCGGTGCGCAGGCGACAAGCACGACGCTAACCTACTGCTATTAGCAGGTAAGCACATTGTCAATTTGAGGTACTTTAATTTGCTGCGCGCTGCTGCCAAACCTGGATGATCCTTTTCTGTTTCCAACTGTATAGCAACATGTCAAAAGAATTTGCTAAGGTCATTGAGGATTTCAAGAGTGAGATTAGGGCCTTCGCAGCGTAAAAGAAAGCGTGAAGTTTTCTAGCGACACTTGCGATGAAACTCGTGCTATCGGCTCGGATGTCAAAGCCCTTCGCAAAGAGATAGGCGAGTTGATAAAGTGCAACGAAAGTTTGAGAACAGAAAACCACAGGCTGACACTACGAATTGAAGAACTAGAGCAGTACGGCAGAATGAATAATCTGGAGGTAAAGGGTGTCGCATCTCAGGAGGAACCTGTCGATGTAGTAACAAAAATTTTTGAAATCATAGATGAACCACTCACCACTTCTGATATTGACACATGCTACAACGTTCCCACAAGGAACCCGGATGAATTCAACATTGTTGTCGTTTAGTAAGGCGAGATAAGCGACATGCTAGCTTTTCTTGCAAAGGCTAGGAAGCAGACGATTACGAACGAGGACCTTGGCTACTCGGAAGGAGGATCCGTCTATGTCAATGAGCACCTCACCCCGGCTAACAAACAGTTGTTAGGAGCAGCAAAAGCGCGCAAGAAGGAAGTGTCCTGGAAATTTGTTTGGACAAACAAGGGAAAGATTCTTGCGCGGAAAGATGAAACAAGTGACGTCATCAGGATAGCTGAGCGGGCAGATCTTGATAAGATGACACGGTAGTGCTTTTTCCATTCTAATATGCTAACTGGTTCGGAACTTCCATGGATTATCCTTATCCATATCTTCTTTATGACTCTTCGTCACTCAAAGACAAATTTCATGTGCAAAGACAAGCGTTTTTTGCCCTGCATTTCAATATCCGCAGTATGAACAATAAGGAAGATAGCCTTAATATGATCCTGGAATCTTTGGGTGTGCAATTAAATATGATCTTGTTCACAGAAATTTGGTTACTATCCCATGAGGATCACATTAGCATAACTAATTATCATTGTAATGACCTAATACTTCTGCAAGGAAGAGGTGGAGGCCTTGCATTTTATGTGAGGAATGGTTATCCGTACTCTCTGTTGGACGAATTCTCTGTTATTGATCCCAGGGTGGAATGTTTGGCTCTGTCCGTTACAAATATTGTGTAGCTGTTACCTCATGCTGGTAACAAATCACACTTTTAAATTTCTTGAAAATTTTCTTGAGTACCTGATCTCCACTAAGCTCCCATTTGTACTTATGGGCGACATAAATATTAACCTACTTCCACTCAAGTATGTGTCAGTATTTATATGTGACATACTGAGTCATATCATTAATCATATGTTGACGGCTGGCGTATTTCCAGATGCGCTAAAAACCGCACGTGTCACTCCGGTATACAAAGGGGGGCGATAAAACTGAAATGTCCAATTATCGACCTATTTCTGTTGTGTCAATATTTTCTAAAGTTTTTGAAGGTGTCATTAATAATGTGCTGATGGGCTTCTTTCATAAATATAACACTATCGATAGTTCACAATATGGATTTATGAAGAACAAATCCACGGAACAAGCTTTATTAACAGTGAAGGAGAAAATTATTAAAAATATCGAACATCAAAGATATACGCTTGGTCTCTTTCTGGATTTCCGTAAGGCATTCGACTGTGTGCAGCATGAACTCTTACTGCAGAAACTAGGAACTTATGGCATTCGTGGTATTGCGTTAGATTTGCTAAATAATTACTTATGTAATCGATCTCAGTATGTGCAGGTAAATAATGTATCTTCCAATCACTGTGCTATTAGACAGGGAGTGCCGCAGGGCTGAATATTAGGACCACTCCTGTTTATCACCTATATTAATGACTTCTCCAAAATACCAGGGTCGCCTCATTTAATTATGTATGCGGATGACACTAATATTTTCTTTTCTGCAACTTCCATGTCGGAGTTAGAAACAAGTGTAAATTCTTATCTAAAGAAACTTCATGTGTGGCTGCAAATTAATAACCTAAGTTCAAACCTGACAAAAACCAACTACATTATTTTCAGTTCTATTAATGCACTCATATCGCAACCTATCAATATACAATATGCAAACACTACAATAAGTCGGGTTACTAATCAAAAATTTCTTGGCGCGCCTCCGCGGTGGCTCAGCGGCTATGGTGCTCGGCTGCCGTCCCGAAATACGCGGGTTCGATTCCGGCCGCGGCGGTTGAATTTCTTTGGAGGAGAAATTCGAGGCCCGTGTACTGTGCGATGTCAGTGCACGTTAAAGAACCCCAGGTGGTCGAAATTTCCGGAGCCCTCCACTACGGCGTCTCTCATAGCCTTAGTCGCTTTGGGACGTTAAACCCCATAAACCAAACCAAACCAAAAATTTCTTGGCGTTTGGTTTAATGACACCCTGTCCTGGAATGTACATGTTTCAAAGCTAATTACATAATTAAGCAAAGATGCTGGATGCCTATATAAAATTGCACCTTTACTACCTGTTTGGCTTAAGCTAGCAATATATTGTGCCTTTTTCTATTCCAGGCTATCGTACTGTATTTTAGTCTGGGGAACCATGACAGCTGGTAACATTGAAAAACTTCACACACTCCAAAAAAGAGCCTTGCGGGCATTAGAAGGATTTTATGGCTTACCGTTAAATTTTCCAACTGCTCCACTCTTTAGAAAATATAGTCTACTAAACACTAAGCAGATTTATAACTTTCGCCTGCTGCAGCATATACACAAAAATCGATTATATGATTCCACCAATGATACCCCGACAATGAGGTACCCCTTCCGCAAAATAATGAAAGTAGTACCAAGAATCCGTACAAACTACGACAAACAGTTTGGATTGTCAGGTACCAACTATTCTCAATGTGTTTAGCCTGAAAACTGAATTTACCATCTCTCTAAATGGTTTTAAGAAAACATCAAGAAGCTTTTGTTAGAAATTTACCCTCTATTAACATCAAAATTTCGTAAGGTTGCCTCGTTTTTGGCGTACATTTCGTTATTTTTACTTTTTTACTGCATATCATGTTACTTTATTTAATTACTACGCTTTTAGTCTTTGGTAAATATTCAATGTTTATATGGTTTATGTTTTCCGTGCAGTGCCTGTGCACTTATTTTGTATAATTATTGTGTATCTTGTGTTCTATTGCCGTTGTCTCTAATGCATGCAGTGCTTCTTTAATTGCATTTTTGTTATGCTATTATATATATATATATATATATATATATATATATCTTGTGTGTTATATACCGTGACCGCACTTTCTAATACAGTGCTTCTCCATCTCGTTTTGTATACATAATGTCACCAATTCTTTTGTATTTTGTTGCCGTGATGTTATCATGCTTGTATCTCTATGGTATGTGCTGCGCACCGCTGCCCATGCTTCAGGTGCCGGGACCTTGTTTACGTTTCTTGTAACCTGTCTTTGAAAAGTCACGTTGAATACATAATAAATAACGCTGATCGCATGCTTGGGTACCTTCGCAGAAATTTCTCACGTTCATCTAGTTTAATAAAATTATTACTTTATAAAACATTGGTACGGTCCAAGTTAGAATATGCTGCATCTGTCTGGAGCCCTGGCATCGATTTACTCGTTTCAGATTTGGAAGCTGTGCAGAACCGCACATGCCATTTTATTCTTCCTAATTATCACCGAACAAGCAGTGTAACCGCCATGAAATCAAGTTTGTCCCTACCACTTCTTTCCCACCGCAGATCAATAGCCTGATTGTGTCTTTTTCATGAAATTTACCACAACAGCTTTCGCAAACCTAACTTACTGTCAAGACCATGTTACGTATCAGCACGCGTTGATCACCGTCATAAAGTTGGAATCCCATCTTGTCACACCAAATTTTTTCATGACTCATTCATACCCACAACTTGGGTAAGCTGGAACACCTTCCCCACGACATCGCAGGTATTTCTGATAATATTGCATTTCGTAAAGTCCTTAATGTTTATTTCTGAGTATGTGTTCGTTTATCACTGTATAAAAATTGCCTTTCACTGTCTACAGACTGTTTTAATGTATCCTCACTGCATTTCGAATCTCATTGCCTTCCTGTGTTTTCACTCTGTCATGTATTCCTGGTTTATATTTGTTTTGTCTCCTTGTTGTTGCTGTTTAGGCTGAATTTTTTATGTATCCCCACTCCCCTCTATAATGCCTTCGGGCTCTGAGCAAACAAGGGAAGGGGAATGAGGGGCTCGTTATAAATATGACAGAAGCCAACAGCCACAGAAACCAAGGGGCACAGGGGATTTTTTTAAAATTTATTTATTTAATTTGTGGTGTTGATCAATTTAGAATGTTACTGAATATGTTATCGCTTAATGCTAATTGATCAGAAAAGCAGAAGAAAAAACAACCATATGCCGCCGGTGGGATCCGAACCCAGGACTTCCGAATAAATAAATAAATAAATAAATAAATAAATAAATAAATAAATAAATAAAAAAATGCTGGTGTCTGACTCACCCTCTCGTGGCGGTGCATCGTCTGGGTAGCAAATTTCCGCTCGTGCGACACGCTCGTTCTCTTTAATGGTCAGTTCATGATTGAAAATGTTCATTATAGGGACGAGTGTTTCGTTGGTACCGTCAACGCTGAGGACACAGCGTGATATTCAATGCTCTCGACCTTCTTGGCACCTGAGCTGCACGTCCACGAAGACATCCGAGCGTGGTGCGCTACCACTGGCGTAGAGCTGGGGGCACAATCGTTGTTTCCTTCGCCCATAGGCACACAGGTCGTTCTCGGAGCTCTGGAATTTCAATGGACTGAAGCGTGTCGTCTCTATTGTCCTCGTTCCTGTGCTCCTCAAAAATCCGCACGGTGTTCTTCCGCCTCACAATCGTGACACGTGGTTGATCGGTGAAAGGTTAGCCCACAAGTAGGGGTATGGACTGTGACGCGTCTGGCACGACCAGGACGGGAACGTCCGCTGTAGCTTGGTCGACCGTGAGGGTGATGCTCGTTTCCCCACATGGTGTCACATGTACGGACCTGTAGCTCCTGATAGTGAACGGCTTGGTCAACTTCGTGTTAGCGACTGCGATTAGGTTGGCATCCTGCTTCCGCAGAGTTACGCATTGCTACCGAGATCGACGTATGCTCGTATGTCACCGCAGTTCGCTTTCGCCATCATAAAGTACTTTTCGTTCGCCTCTTCAGCAGCTCAGAGGTCAAAGCCCACCACGTTTTGAGCGACGCGCGCTCCTCTCTCCGTTTTTGCCCTTCAGTCTTTTTCTCCATGGCCCACTCGTCCGCAAGCGTTGCATCTCGCCTTTCGCGGTGGTGCCGGGCAGTTGAGGTACACGTGACCGTACTCGCTGCAGTTGAAGCAGAGAGGTTCTCCTCTTTCATTCCATGGCGGCTTCCTCCTCGCCCTCGGACAAAGGTTCTTGCGGTCGGTAGTGCTCAAGGTCGACGCCATTGCTTCGCTTTTGTTGCCATGGGCGTTGGCATATGCGGGGAAACGAGAATAGTGCGGGCGACCACTTGAGTTTGAACTTTTGGAGGCAGTATTTACCAATCTTTCTTCGAGGCGTTACAGGCAGTGAAGAAGGTCTTCCGGCGACTCGTACTTGCGTACGCTCACTGCTCTAATTACCTTGTCATCGTTTAGCCCCGTGATGAGGCATTCAATGCAAGCTTCATCTGTGAGGTTGCAACGGCGAGCTTTCGAAAGCTTGTCGTAGTAATAACACTCGATGGGCTCACCGCGCTTTTGTCGTCGCTCCTTCATTTCTCGATGGAGTCGTTGGAATCCCGCTGTCTTGGGGAAGGCACGCTTAATTTCTTCTTTCCATTCCGGCCATGTTTTGTTGACGGAAGAGAGGGAGTCATACCATGTCTTCGCAGGCCCTTCCAACCTCGAGAGTGCGTTGCCAGATGTCAGCCGGTCGGACCTATGGTAGACTTGTGCCAAGTCGTCCATGAGTGTTATCCACGCGTCTACTGTCGGAGAGCTGAATGACACTGGATCAAACGATGGAACTAACCGAGCTGTCTCTCCCGCGCCGATGATGGGTGTGGCTGCTGCTTGCTGCGTCTGAATCAAGGCAATTCCGTTGATGGCTTCTCTCCCTGCTGCCTGAACGCTGGCCTGCAGGGTTTCCGCCACGTTAATCGTTGACTGAGGTATCGGAGGTAAGTTTCCACTTGTCACCGCGTTGTCGGATCCGTCTTGGCTTGAGTCGTCGGCGTCGTCGTTCCCGACATCGCTGCGCGGCATGCTGCGCGGTCGTCCGCCATCTTCGTTTGCCGTATCCGTTGAAGATGCTCCTGTGCAGGTGACAGGCATGGTGGGGCTTGCCGGTTAACTTCGTAAGTTCGGGCGAACGTTGACTCTATCCCACTTCTCAAATGTTAGAGTAAAAGAACAATTCAGAGGCGTTTATTCGTCATTACGTTACAAAGGAGCGCTGGGTTAACAAGAGGCCGTGTTGCTTCTTTTGTGTCCAACCCCTGAGTCTGTTGTCTTCACGCGCCACGCGAGCGCTCGTCCTCCTCATCCTCTCCTCACATCTCTCTCTCCTCCCACGGGCGGCTCGGGTTGCTCTGCCTCAAAGTTCGGGTTGCTCGCCGTCCGGCGAAGGATCTCCGTCGGCGGGGATGAGCTGGCGTCCACAAAAGTTTCTTGAGAGGGTTGAGCCTAGGCGTACGTGAAAGGAACGGTTGTGCAGGAAATCATTAAGGCAGTTTAACATCCTGCCACGGATACCAAGCTCTGCTAGGTCGCGAAGAATCCCGAACCTCCAGTTTGTGTCGTATGTTTTCTCGAGGTCGAAAAAGACGGCAAGATTGTGTATAAAAGTTTGTGTATAAAAGCTGTTTGTGCATAAGAGTTTCTCGGACAGTATTTTCGAGGCGAACTAAATGGTCTGTTGTTGAGCATGCCTTTTTAAAACCGCACTGGTGGTTATCAAGTAAAACTCTAGTTTGGGCGAGTTGGTTCATGATGAAATAAAAACTGGTATGGCGCAAGAAACGGGGACACAGAAGGCACACAAAACACAGGACTGGCGTCAGTCCTGTGTTTTGTGTGCCTTCTGTGTCCCCGTTTCTTGCGCCATACCAGTTTTTATTTCATCGTGGTTATCAAGAAGTTCGCTGGATTTAAAGAGAAAAGTTAGTTTTATATTCAGGACACTTTCAAAGGATTTAGCGAGGCAGCTAGTAAGGGCTATTGGCCTCTGACTACTGAGGAATGTTGGTTGCTTTTCAGGTTTCAGGAATGGTGCAATGACTGCTTTCTTCCAGGCTTCCGTTACTTTTCTGAGTGCCCATATTTTGTTAAATTTCAAGAATGCTTGCACAGAGGGCTGGGAAAGATGCGCCAGCATTTCGTGATATACAGGGTGTCCACGCTAACTTTAGCCAAGGGTTAAAAAATAAAATATTCAAGGTAGGCCAGAGAAACCACTTACATACATCTACCAACCGGCTTGCGCATCATATGCAATTTTTTGTTTTGCAATAAATTAATTAGCAATTGAGATAATTTTTCTAAATGCGTAAATATTGACTTTAGACAGAAAATGTGAATAGCAAAGTTGGTGAGCACCATCAGAAACCCCCTTCCATTTATTTGCGGTAAAGAAAACCTCACGTGCATCTTTTTTCTGAGCTCCAAAGAAAGCCCGCGAAATACAAAAAAAATCACGTGACTAGCGCATTCGCGCGCCACGATTGTGCTGCTCTCAACCGTGGCTTGAGTGAACCAAATCAGCTGCTGGCAAGGCGCGACGACTTCTATGCGCCGGCAGGCCGATATGTCGACGGTGGTTGCGGCCCCCCGCGCGAGCCAGTCTGCAAGCGTGACGGTGCAAGTTGCAGCGAACGCGCCGGGCATTGTGAGCTACGACATGGCCAAAGGTGACAAACACATATTCGACGAGTTTTATTCGCCGCTGAGGGGCAAAAGAGAACAGGCAAGTATTTTACTTATCTTCTTTTGCCTCTCAGTGACGAATAAAACTCGTCGAATATGTGTTTGTTACCTTTGGCCATGTCATAGCTCATAATGCCCGGCGCGTTCGCTGCAACTTGCACCGCCACGCTTGCAGACCGGCTCGCGCGGGGGGCCGCAACCACCGTTGACGTATCAGCCTGCCGGCGCATTGAGGTCGTCGCGCCTTGCCAGCAGCTGATTTCGTTCACTTAAACGACGGTTGAGAGCAGCACAATCGGGACGGGCGAATGCGCTAGTCACGTGATTTTTTTTTTGTATTTCGCGGGCTTTCTTTGCAGCTCAGAAAAAATATATACGTGAGGTTTTCTTTACCGCAAATAAATGGAATTGGGGTTTCTGAAGGTGCTCTCCAACTTTGCTATTCACATTTTCTGTCTAAAGAAAATATTTACACATTTAGTAAAATTATCTTAATTGCTAATTAATTGCAAAACAAAAAATTGCCTATGATGCGAAAGCCGGTTGGTAGATGTAAGTAAGCGGTTTTCCTGGCCTACTTCGAATACTTTATTTTTTAATCCATGGCTAAAGTTAGCGTGGACACCCTGTATATTATCAGGGCCAGGAGCAGCCTTTTTTCTGGCTGAGAGAACTTTGTTCATTTCTTGGATTGTGAATAAACCAGTTATTGGAAGTCTATGTTTCTCCGCTGCGTTTTTATGCTTTAAAATGATTCTATGTAGTGCGAAGAACTGTAAATGTTTGAGAACTGTTCACCTAAGATGTCTGCTTGTTCCTCTATACTTGTTTTGTACATCCGGGGCTGTTAGGAAAGGAATTGTAAAAGGAGAAAAACTGCCTTTAAGTTTGCGGACTTGTTCTCACATTTGTTTGGACGTAACTGAACAATTTATGAAAGATACGTAATTTTTCCAGGAAGTTTTTTCAGCATTGCGAAGGAAGTGCCGTGCTTTTGCCCCCGCCTTTTTTAAAATTTATGAGGTTTTCATGTGTGGGGTATGTTCAAAATTTCCCCAGGCTTTGTTTTGTTTTTTTGCTTCTCTGCATTCTTGTGTGTACCAAAGCTTGTTATTCCGTCGAACTACTCCTGATGACTGTGGAATAGCTAGACGTGCAGCCGCAATGATACATGTCGTAAAAATTTCATTTAGTTCGTCAATGCTAAGATTATCCGAAAATATTTTCTCCAGACTGGCCTTTTCTCGAACCAGTGGCCAGTCCGCTAAGTGCAACTTCCAACGGTGTGGTTTAGTTGGAATTATGGATGGTGGTGATGAAAAGTTAATCACCACAGCAAGGTGATCCCTTCCATACGGGTTGTCAAGAACATCCCACTTAAAAATCGGTGAAAACAGATGGATAGCTGAAAGACAAATCTATTACAGCTCATTTTTCCTCAAGATGGAGAGCAATATGTGCGTTTGCCTGCATTGAGCAGGCAAACGTTGTTGCACAGAATAAAATCTTCTAAAACACGACCTCTAGTGTCAGTCTGTTTGCTCCCCCAAAACACAGAGTGGGCATTAAAGTCACCTACTACCAGATATGATTCTGGTAACTGATTAAAACGTGCTTCTAGGTCATGAAGTGTTGCCGTGAGATCTGGTTGAAGATATACTGAGCATATGGTAATTGTTTCAAAAGTAAGCACGGTGACTGCGACTGCTTTGTATTTCGTTTGGAGCTTGATTTCGTGGGTTGCGACACCGTTCTGGACTACGATGGCAACGCCATCAGAACGCCTACTCGCCTGCTCAGTGCTACAGGAGACAGAGAATTTAAGAGGTCTGTTGCTTCACCATAGTTATTTAGAACTCGACGGCAGTTCCAGTGGATAAGGAACGCCATGGTATTTTCTTTTCTTTGGGGGGGGGGAGTTGCATTCAGAACCTTAGGTCCCTGCCTGTCGAGGGCCTGTTATTGGGCTTTTCTCTCTTTTTTTTCGATCAAAAGGGCTCCACCGCCGTTGCAGTGAAGGCGAGCTCTGACTTGTGCCCATCGCCTCAGTGGAGGCGGTGTAGTGTCGCGGAGAACCCTCGGGCAGGGCAGTTGCGGGCTTCTCCTGAGTAACGGAAGCCTTGCGGGCTGCCGAAGCTTGCGTCGTCGAAGGTCCTCTAAGAAAGCCGTCACTTTTGACAGAGAGGGCTCTAGCACTGCTGCATCTTGTCCTCCTCCTCCGCCTGCCGTACTACACCAAGGGAGCCCGACAGTTGATGAGGCCGGACATGCTGCATCGGCCGCTACCTGGCCGTCACTCCCGAAACCTCCCACATCCACTGGGTCAGGAAAGTCAATGCCATCTCCAAGTTCGGCGCCTACTGTTGATCCGGAGAAAGGCCATGATCTCAGCCATGGCCAAGAACTACAGGTTATGGCAATGCTGAAGTCCATCCTGAGTGCCATCCGCGCTGTGCTGGCAGGCCTGCGTACGCCAGCGGCACAGAATGCGCTGCAAGTACTGGATGCGCTAACTCCAGTCCTAGCGGCGTTACAGTAGCAGGAACAATGGCTCCCCCAGAATTAACATTTCAAAAGCAGCTGCGGCAAGCCTCTATTTTTCAATCGAATGCCCGCGGACTTCAGTCCCGAATTACAGATATTCGGCAGTACGTTTACGTAAATAATTTCCCCATCCTTATCATTTGTGAGCCTAATGTGCCGAAGATATTGCGACTGTCAGGTTACGAGGCGTTTGCATCTCCCACGCACCGAGGGAACAGTAAAGTCATCATCTACATTCGGCGTGAACTTACATATGTGGTTCATCCAGTTCCCACTAATAACGACAACCAGTACGTTTGTCTAACAGTGAAGAGGCGTAATCTCACGTTTACGCTTGTGGGTGCGTATATGTCTCCATCAAGTCGATTTGACGCCGCACGACTGAGTGACCTGATCGCGGTTACACCCGGCCCTTGGATCGTCATGGGCGACTTTAACGCTCACCACACCATGTGGGGAGGCGTTAGAATGAACATTAGGGGACGGAAACTTGTGTCCTTCGCTTCTGACCATGATCTTCAGTGTTTAAACGACGGCTCCCCAACTTATATTCGAGGGACAACTTACAGCAGCTGCCTTGACTTGGCTTTCGTTTCTCGATGCCTTATCAGCAATGTCCGGTGGTTTTCGGATATTGAAACCCGCGGCAGTGACCATATCCCTACATATCTGACCATTACTGGCTTTTCCACATGCACCTCTGCCACACGCATGCGACGCATCGATTGGTCAGTGTTTCAAGCACATATGGAAGATGCATCCAGAGAAGGTTCATCCGCAAGTTTTGAAGGGAAAGTTAAGAAAGCCATGGAGAGCGCGACACGGTTATTCACCCCAATTAAAAAGTACACGGAATTCGATATGGAATTGCAGCGCCTGCGATCACGGCGGCGGAGTGCCGAGTGTAGGTACCGACGCACAAAGTCGAGCCTTGACCTCAGAGATGCGAGGCGCATGCAAAAGAAAATTCAGCGCAGAATTCAAGCAGTCCAGGCACAACGTTGGAGGTCATTCTGTGAAACGCTTGTTCCACGGAAACCGTTGTCACGCATCTGGAATGTAGTTCGTGGCCTTCGAACATCCCCACAAGCTGCACCCTTTCAAGTCTCTTGCACTCTTCCAACGACGTGGCGAGGTCGAGGTAGCTGAGGATTTCTGCGCTAGGGTAGCAGGACCATCTGCCCCATCTGCGACGCTGCATTGCAGCGATGTTCCTGCTTCTCGGGATTCTCGGATGGACCTTCCCTTCTCCGTGGAGGAACTTGACGCCGTGCTGGCTTGTTGCAGACGATCATCATCGCCGGGACCCGACGGTGTGCCATACACTGCACTTGCAAACCTTGGACAAGAAGCTAGGCGTGTCCTTTTGGAGCATTACAACAAATCATGGAATGAGGGCACAGTTCCAGACGAGTGGAAGTCCAGTCGTCTAGTTCCGCTCCTGAAACCAGGGAAATCGCCTCTTGACCTGACATCATACCGTCCAATTGCGCTGGCTAGTTGTGTTGGCAAAGTACTGGAAAGGATGGTACTTACACGCATTGAGTGGTACCTGGAGCGCTACCGCATATATCCGGATATAATGTCCGGGTTTCGACGTGGACACTCTTCAATTGACAACGTGGTCGACCTAGTGTCATTCGTCCAGCGCCAAAAACATTTGAAGCGCTTGACCGCGGCATTGTTCCTGGATGTAAAGGGCGCATACGACAATGTAACCCACCAGGCTATTTTGGACGCTCTGGAAGCTGCCGAGCTTGGTGGTCGCGTATTCTGCTGGATACGTAGTTATTTATCCAACAGATCTCTCTTCGTGCAGACAGAGGAAGGTCCAACATCTTCTCATTTCACTTCCCGTGGAGTCCCGCAGGGTGGAGTGCTCAGCCCAACGCTGTTCAACCTTACACTTGTCGGGCTTGTCGATATACTACCACAGTCGGCGCAACTCTCAATATATGCGGATGACATCTGTATCTGGGCATCCGGAGTTACGCGCCCACAAGTTCGAGCGAGACTTCAAAAGGCGTCAAGTATTCTTGCGGCCTACCTTCGCCAGCAAGGCCTACAGATTTCAACCGAAAAGTGCTCGCTGGTTGCCTTTACACGAAAGAACATGTCTCCTTACATCGTATGCATAAACGGCACAGCACTACCCTACGTAAAGAGCCATCGGTTTCTGGGAGTAATCATCGACTGAAATCTATCATGGACCCCTCATATTTCATACATGAACAAGAGACTGACAGTGATTTCTCACGTTCTCGCCTTTCTTGGGGGAAAGTCGTGGGGAGCGTCGGTGCGGTCGATGATGCAGCTCTACAACGCCTTATTCATGGGATTTCTTCGCTACAGCCTCCCTGTACTTGGAAATATTCGAAAAACAAACCTACGAAGTCTGCAAAGCGCTCAAGCTCAAGCTCTCCGGACTTGCCTAGGATTGCCGAAATATGCCTCTACGGCCGCATCTGTACTCATCGCCCAGGAGCATCCAATCCCTACCTACTTAACAGTTGACGCACTGAGGGCACATTTCCGGCACATCCCGCCATTCTGCAGTCCCAGTTTACACCCGCCTCTAGACCGTCCTCGCCACTTTGGAGCCTGCACAATCCCCGTGTGCTTCTTTCGATACCTGGCATCAGGAAGAAGATAGACTTATCGCCGACAGAACTACAACAAGTCACCCTTCAATATTTATATGAGCACCATGCAAACCGGGTGCACGTTTACACCGACGGCTCAGTGAACCCTATCACTTCTTCTGGCTCCGTCGTCATACCCGCAAGCACTACAGAAATTAGAGTTAGGACAAGTCACCGCACTTCTTCGACGGGTGCAGAACTCACCGCTCTTCGTGTCGCCATTGAATACATCAGTCAGCAGCGCCCTCAGCGGTGGTCTATTTTCACCGATTCGAAAGCTGCCCTCCAAGGCTTACAAGCTGCTCTTCGCCGTGGAGCCCATGAACAACTGGTCGCAGAAATTCGACAATTACATCACTCTGCCATCAACAAAGGACATGACATTATCTACCAGTGGCTACCGGGGCACAGCGGCATAGCAGCTGGGCAATCACCGCGCGGATGAGGTCGCGCGAACTGCTCACGACGACGGCGAGATCAGACGCAGCGAGCAGGCTTCGCGCACTTGCGCGGGACATCACGCTTGCCGCTTGGAATTCCGGCCAATTTTGCAATCCCCGTTTACAATCCTTGGACCCAGATCTGAAGCTCCGGCTGCCATCAGGCCTACCACGACGAGAAGAAACTTTGCTGTGTCGCCTGTGGCTTGGTGTAGCTTTCACCAACCACTACTCATTCTTAATCGGTATGGCTGATAGTCCTGCATGTTCCATCTGCGGGCATGACGAGACCATAACCCACATTCTTTGTGACTGCCCTGCCTACACCACCGAAAGGCAGTCCCCCTCAGCCGTGCGCTGGAGCGCCTAGATCCACGCCCTTTCACGGAAATGAAGATTCTCGGCCACTGGCCGCGGCGGTCGTCGGCGGAGAAGGCCTGCAAGGCACTGCTCCGCTTCTTGAGAACTTCTGGCCTGCACGATATGCTGTGACTTTAACGAACAGTGACGTTTTAGAGTGACTTCAATTTTCTGTTACTCTCCTTTCTCTTTCTTTTTTTTATCCCCTCACTCCCCCCCCCCCCCCCGTGTAGGGTAGCAAACCGATTATTCTTTCGGTTAACCTCCCTGCCTTTCCTCTTCTACATCCTCCTCCTCCTTTTGTCTTCATGGTAATTATTTCGTTTTCTTTCTTCCAAGAGAGACATGACCTGCGTGGTCACCTTCGCAGTTAGCGCAGCGTAGTGCAGCATCGCAATCATCGGATTTGTCGTCATTTGAGGCACATTTGACACAGGTATCACGGCCGCGACAGCTTTTGGAGCCCTGGCAGACCTCTGGCATTTGAAGCAAGGTGTAGGGTTAGGTATATATGGTCGGACGCAGATTTTTGCGTACTCTACCTCGATTGACTCGGGCAGGGTGCAGGAGGCAATAGTCAGAACCAGGTGTTTCGTCGGAATTTCTTTGTTTTCTTTGCAGATTGTAATTCCATATACATTAGTCCCATTCTGAGGAGACAATACTCCAAGCACCTCTTCCTCTGTTAGGTGTAGGAAGTCACTGTCTGCGATAACACCGCCTACTGTGTTCAATGATGTGTGTGGTGTGACGGAGACAGATATATAACCAAAGGTTCCAATGTTCGCAAGCTTTGATATTTGGGTTATGTCGAGCAGTTCGAGCAGGAGATCACCACTAGCCAATTTTGTTACTTTGTACTGAGTGTCCTGAGTGTACTGAGTGTCGTCAGCGACCAGCATTTTCCCGGCCGCTCGGGGAGAGGCGTCGCACGGCAGGGCGGGACAGAGCGGAGACAGTTCAATGCTGGCACGGCAGCAGTCGATTATCGCATGACAAAGGGTGAGAAAGTCACAGCCAGAATGACGTCGTGAGAACAGCACGAAAAACTCGGCGATATACACAAAGTCCCGGATAACAAGGCGTGCTGCGCATGCCGCCAGAGGTTGAATGCGGTGCGAGCTTGCAGTGCGGAGGCAAAAGTTCGAAACAGGCGTCGTCACTTTACGTAGTAGGGCTGCGCTAATAACTGATACAGCAGCGCCCGTGTCCACAAGGGCGAGAATGGCGACGCCATGGACAAACGCTTCGACAACATTGACGGGGGAAGACGGAAGACTTGGGCAGTTCGATAGAAGCGCAGTTCTTGCCTCCAGAACTGCGACTGTTAGTTTTCCTCCGGGCGGGAAGGTGAGCGGCGGCGCATGGGAGAGAGATCGGTGACGGGGAGAAGGCGACCGACGTGAAGAGGATGAAGAACGGTCAAGATGGAAGGAGTCCGCAGAGATGCTGGAGGAAATGAGTAGCGAAGGAGACTCAGGATCGTAGCGGAATGGGCGTTCCCCGTCTCGAAAACTCGGCGCGTGAGCGACAAAGCCATGCGACATGGCCCGGCAAGCCACAGGCATAACATATGGGGTGGTTGTCCAGCCGTGGGTTCATGACGACGCGACGGGTTAAGACGGGTGTGTGCCGGCGGAGGTGGCAGCGGCGCGACGGATGGGTTGGAGACGTAGGCGTCGTGGTCTGGCGGCAACCTCAGCGCATGTGAGAGGGACAGTCACAGGCGGAAGCCCAGGGCTTCGAGGGTAAAACGTCGGCGACCTGCTCATTCAAATTCAATTTAATTTATTTCGAATTCCTTTTACAGGAAATACAAAACACTTTTTGGGCCCATAGCCAACGGCTAGTTCGGATCCAAGTACACAAACTACGTAAAAGTAAATTAAAAAACGGCGGACTTATACAGAATAGCGTAAGCGTACAAGATAAAAAGCGAAGCAGTCTAAATAACACTAGTAGATGAGATTCGTCTAACCAAAAAAAAAAGAAAGAAAATAGCTTTGAAAACATGACATGCAAAGAGAACTTTCGGACATCATGTGTGAGTACAATCTATCGTGTTACATACAAAGTACATAATAACAGAAAACTATGACGAAAAAAGAATTTCAGGTTAAATCAATTATTTCAGTTGTGTTTTTTAAACGCACCAGCAAAATTGTGGGAGTTTTTCAGAGAAATAGGTATCACGTTCCAGATTTTTACCCCAGCAGACTGCACTAAGCGCTCACCATATACATTGCGGATGGGAGGGAGGTTGAAATTGCCGAAGGAGAGGTTTATAGTGGACCGAAGCGGGGGAAGAAGTACTGATGCATGAAAAGGGCGGTTGTGTCTTACTATGTTGTGAACACATACAGATATTTTTAATCGGTACAATAAATCAAATGGAAGAATTATTGACTTACAGAATAACGGTTTGCTGTGCTCAAAACGGTTAGACTTATTTATTATTCTTATTGCACGCTTTTGTAGGCGGATAATATGATCAAAATACATATGATAAGTTCCACCCCATGCTTCGACACAGTATGATAGATGGCTTTCAATGAAGGCAAAATAAAGCATACGTAATGTAGACATGTCAAAAAATTCCTTAACCTGATGAAGAGCATGACATCCAGACGCCAACTTCCTGCAGACTGCCTGAGTTTGGTCTTGCCAGTGTAAGTGGCTGTCAAATGTGACACGTAGATATTTAAATGAAAACGTGTGTTCTATAAGTGCATTATTTGCCAGGATTCGGACATCAGTTGGGTTAATTACTTTCCTTCTTGAATAAAATATGAGGTATTTAGTTTTTTTCGTATTTATTGTCAGCTTATTAACCGAGAACCACTCCGCTATTTTATGGACTTCTTGATTCGCTTTTTCTTCTAACTCCTTCATTGTATCTTCCATTATTATTAAACATGAATCATCAGCTTACATCAGAAGTTTTTTTGAACAGCCGATAAATGAAGGTAAGTCATTAACGTATAGGGAAAACAACTACAGACCAAGTACGGATCCCTGCGGAACTCCAGTGTAAAGCTTGTGCGGTGAGGATGTAAAGGAATTCATCCCCACAACTTGTTGACGGTCATTGATATAACTAGTGAGTAGGCCGGAAATATTATGACGAAAGCCATAGTGTTTTAGTTTTGTTATGAGTGTAGAATGATCAACTGTGTCGAATGCATTTTTTAAATCCAAAAATATTACTCCAACTAACATACCGTTGTGCAAAGCCGCATTAATTTTCTGGGTAAGTGACAGAACTGCTGTGGAAGTTGAATAGTGTGGCCTGAAACCATGCTGCTGTGTACTGAGGATACCGTATTTATCTAAAAACTTGTTGAATCTCTTTGCAAGGATTTTTTATACATGTTATTAATTGGGCTAAGAAAATATATTTGCCTGTAGCAATTTGCGTCGTATCGGTCACCGTCCATATATACTGGTAATAACTTCGCTGTTTTTAATACAGACGGATACATGGAAGCATTAGCAGAATGGTTAAAAAGCGAGCACAAGACAAGACCAAGGATGTCAAACTTTTCTATCACAGTCCTATTGCTTATGCCGTCCAAACCTGTCGCTTTATTCGTCGGCATCGTGGAAACAACGGTCTGTATTTCTTCTAGTTCAATTCGGAACATAACAAAACTATTGGGGATCTTACACTCAAGGTCAATTGCATTTAAGTCCTGTAGGTTCTGCGCTAAGGGTGGGCCCATAGAGGCGAAAGTTGAGTTGAAGGTTTCAACTGTACCCCTGTCTACTGTTTCAGGGAGTATATGCGATGCCTGTTTGCTACCCACAATGCCTTTGTCCATGTCCAAGAGTATTTTCGAGTTTCAATTTGCCCTCTCTATGTGCTGTCTGTAAAATTCCCTTTCACGAGCCCTCATCATTGTTACCGACTTGTTACGCATCGCCTTATATTAACGCAAGTAAAAATTGTTCTCTTTCTTGTGCTTCCATTTATTATACCAGTATTCCTTTCTTTTTAAAACTTCAAGAATGGGCTTATTCATCCAGGGGCAAATTGGTGTGCTGCGAGAGCGAGCTTTGATCGTTTCAGTATTGTTTGATATCGCACCTGCAAGAATATTAATAAAGTTTGAAAATTCGGTGTCAAAATTCTCGTTATAAATCTCCTCAAAATTAACTGATAAAAAATTGTCACGCAATAGTTAGTAGTTTATTTTGCTTAGGTGGTGAAGAAAATAGTTTTCTAATTTTGGAAAATTATCTGTATTGACAAATATGGGAAGATGGTCAGACAAGGGGTCATCGAAAACATCAGCAGTAATACCTGTGGTGAAATTTACGAGTGCATGATCAATTAACGTTGCTGATGTGCTCGTAACATGAGTAGGTGTCTTGATAATATTTTTACAGGAGAAAGACTTGAGTAAATACGCGTATTCGCTGTGTGTTGCATTGTTCATATCAATGTTTATATCTCCCACAATACGAATTCGTTGCTTTGGCTTTCGTGTCAGGGAGGATAAAATTGCTTCAAATTTATCAAGAAAAGAAGCTTGGCAAGAATTGGGAGGCCGATAAACGACACCAACTATGAGCGAGGGTTCTAAATGGATGAAGAGGGCTTCAGTAAAAGAAGTACTGCATGTGACATTATGCAAGACAGAGAAGTGTTGACCTGCTTTCACAAAAAACGCAACGCCACCCCCATGAGTGGAAGACAGACGAGGATGAGACATCATCGTGTAACCTGGAACGACTAACTCTCTCCTTTTTTCAGCCACGTTTGATTGTTGCGATTAGGGGAAATTTTCTTTTTTGTAACGATAGAAAGGAGATAAGCAGAGCTATGTTTTTTCGCATACTTCGAATGTTACTGTGAAAAACGGAAAGGGTTTTGTTGCCATCCGATGGCGACGCCACGAGGGAACTGATTTGTGAGGGAATATGAAAAGATGCAGCTAAAATACTTTGTCGAGGTCTTCTTCGCAAGTCACATAAATGACCCGGGAAGTTTCCGTTTTCCGTAACAGTATTTTGCTTTCAGAAACCCATGCGAAGCGCCACTCTTTATCTCGTTTTGCCTTGATGGCCGTTCCAAGAAATATCTCTTTTTTTTTCAGCTAACAGATGTTCATTGACGAACAATGGGTCTTCTTCCTCAAAGCCTAGGTGGGATGTGTTCAGTGTGTTTTTTGGCTGCTTGCAAGACCTTGTCGCGGGTAGCTCGTGAAAGAAACCGCACTATGATGTTGTCAGGTCCCTTGGACTTCGTTGGAACCCGGTGGCAACTTCGACATCGCTGTCTGAAAAATCTACATTGTTCCAGATTACTGTAGCTGCTTTCGCGCCTTATCTCGATGTTTCCTTGCCAGCTTTAAATTTAGCGCAGCCGAGAGCGGAACACATTCTGTTCGACGACCGCCGAGCAAGTGTTGCTTTCGACGCCGCCGAGCCATTCAGTTCTTTGTTGGCGCGAGTCAGCCCAATGAACGGTTTCTTTTGGAAGCCCTTGTAGAGGTCGATGTGGAGGTCGCCGAGGAGGCGACCGCGACCACATTTATTAGAGGGCTGCGGAGAAGAGATTGCGGTGGAGCGGCGGCGGCTGCGCCCGGACGAGGCCAAGGTCCGAGCTTTCCCCTTTTGCGCGCGCCCACAGCTTCGTCCTCTTCGGCATGTTGTCACTGCCGGGCGCGCGGGTCGCTACATCCTCTTTGCCGTTCTCCTGGTTGCCACACTGACGTCACCACTACGTGGCAAGTCTCCAACAAGGATGCATTTCGAAGAGAAATAAAAAATGCATTTCATATCTTCCAATTTTGCAACATTGGAAAGTAAAAGGTTAATCACCAAAAAAAGGTTTTGGCTGAGCTGGTGTTTGAAGTCCTTAGTCCAGTACCCCTGTGGCCTTAGCCAGCGACGGCATCAGTTGGATGAGGGCTCTCCAAGATGGCGCCGGACAGTTGTACCTGCCACTTCTCGGGTGACATGTTCGGTGTCTGTAAATGTTGCGGTTTAGCCTGGTACTGTGCGACGTCAGCGCACGTTAAAGAACCCAAGGTGGCCGAAATTTCCGGAGCCCTTCACTACGGCGTCTCTCATAGCCTGAGTCGCTCTGGGACGTTAAACCCCATAAACCAAACCAAACCATGATATACGAGAGAGTATCGGACTAGCGCTGCACCGAGGGCAGGCATGTTGGTAGCGGGTGGGATGGATTTTTGTGGAATCTTGAACGATTTGGAAAAGTATTCATCTGAATTTGACGCCAGGCGTAGGATACCTCTGAGTTGAGGCGCCTGTGTGGAGGTGGATAAATCCGGCGGTCGAGCTGGTGGGTCTCAAGGCGTTCTGAATACGTGGGGGGAGGGGGGGGGGGGGTTGGCGGACAAGGTGGAGGGTATAGACAGCTCCATTTGGTTGGTAAGATCGCGAACTAATGCGTCAACCCTTTCGTTCCCTTCGAGGCCCTCGTGGCCTGCAGGGTTCACGTAATACGATGAGAGAGAGAAGCACTTTGTCAGAAAGCGACATTTTAAGCGCTCAAAATATCCTGGGCATAGAACACCAGGGCGTCCTGGCCTTCCAGTTGGTCCGACGCAGCAAGGTACTGCAGGGAGGGGGGAGAGGGGATGAAGAGAGTTCGGAGGGCTACTGGGCTCTGAAAGAATGCTCCACATCGGCATAGGGTGAGGGGCAGTTGGGGCAGGAGGGATCAGACCGCATGCGAAAGAGGTTTGTTCTACGTAACCCGCTATTGCTTGCATCTTTGCTTGACCACCTCAGGATGAAATTGGCGAGTGTTTTTGGCTCAAAACGCACTTTTTTGCAACTTTAGTATTTTTCTTTACTTCGATGTAGGCAGCTTCATCACCAGTAATATTGGTTATATTTACTATACATCTGAAGAAGCAAAACGGCTATTTCTGAATTTCCGAGAGCAAGTTGATATTTAAAACAAAAAACAACAAAAATGGTATTTTCATATTTTCTTTCGATTTTTTAAAAATATTTATGCCGTATAAAGCTGCATGCTCCGCCCAGAATGTGCGCAAATCTAAATGAAAAAATATTGCGAGATGTTTTCTAAAAATTTGAATTTTTTATTAATTATTGAGCGGTTCCTGGTTTCTCGCCTTTTCTAAATATTCAAACTGCGCTCGCATCGCGAACAAATTTTTTTTGGGGTAAAAATATTTTATGCTTTGATTACGCACACTAGGATAAGTTTCCGTGAATTTTTTTTAACAAATTGGAGATGGTCGAGCAGAACGTCTTGGGCGCTTGGCGTGTAATGACCCAGGTACGATACTCGCCAGTGGGCCAGGAACGTGCAGTCTAATGAAAAGGCTCGAAAATAAACCGAGGACAGTGCAACGAGCTATCGAAAAGATGATGATAGGGTAACGTTCAGAGATATAGGAAGAGAGCGGAACTGGTTAGAAAGGGCCCTCGTAAGATCGAGGGTTGATGGTATTGTTAAACAAATAAAAGAGGAAATGGTTATGGGCGGGCATGTAATGCAGAGAACAGAAAATCGATGGTCGCTTGGTGGCGGAGTGGATTCGAAGACAAGACAAACGTAGCAGTGGGCTGGAGTAGGAGGCTTTGGCTGGAGAGAGGTGGGCGGATGGGATTAGGGAGTTCGCGGGGAGAGGATGGCCGCAGCTGGCGCAGGACAGAGTTAACTGGAGACGAGTGGGAAGTAGTTGGGCTGAGGATGATGTATTGGTACTGATGGGGATTTAGTGAACTATTAGAAGAACACAATGTAGGACACATATCTAACGTGAATAATGACGGGACGTGACCAGGCACACTGCTGGGGTAAAACACATCAGCATATTTCGAATCCTCTATTGTCGGGAAGGAAACTGATCGTTCTTTTATGCTCGACTGGGCAGACACGGTGTGGGAGCCATTAGAATACCACACCGATGGCGTCACGTGGCATACATGCCAGAAACCGCCGCAGCATATTTTAGTCCGCTTGTGCTCGGCGATGGCATGAAATGTGGGGTTTATTTCTTTTTTTTCTTTCCTTCCTACTTTCTTTATTCATTCCGTTCTTCTTTTCCTTCTCTCTTTTTTCTTTCATTCTCTCTCTTTCTGTCTTCCTTTCTTTCTTGCTTTCTTTCTTTCCTTCTTTCTCTCTTTCTTTCTTTCCTTCCTTCTTCCTTTCTTTCTTTCCTTCTTTCTTTCTTTCTTTCTTCCTTTCTTCCTTTCTTCCTTTCCTTCTTTCCTCCTTTCTTTCTTTCCGTCTTTCTTCCTTTATTTCTTTCTTTATTTATTTCTTTCTTTCCTCCTTTATTTCTTTCTTTCTTTCTTTCTTCGTGTCCGCGCCCCCTTGGCTGCTACGTATACACAACCACGACACAATTCAAAAGAATAATGCAGTAAACAAAACACAATAAAACATCATGGTAAATTAGGGCAGGCCGCCGCGGTGGCTCAGTGGTTATGTTGCTCGGCTGCTGACCCGAAAGGCGCGGGTTCGATCCCGGCTGCGGCGGTTGAATTTCTTTGGAGGAGAAATTCTAGAGGCCCGTGTACCGTGCGATGTCAGTGCACAAGAACCCCAGGTGGTCGAAATTTCCGGAACCCTCCACTACGGCGTCTCTCATAGCCTTAGTCGCTTTGGGACGTTAAACCCCATAAACCATAAACCAAATTAGGACATCGCTGACACGTGAATACAGGCTACTTCAAAAAATAGGTTGGTAGCCGACGCGCTTCGCCTGGTCGCCATTCACAACTCACAATTGAAACCAACCCAATGCTGTCAGTGCCTACATCGCCCCCCCCCCCCCCAAGGATGATGCAGTAAGGGGAGTTATTATCAACGCCTACTGGGAGGAAACCCCGACCCTATAGGCCCCCATCATTGATGCACGCCGCATGGGACAGACCCATTCAATCCTTATTACTTTCCGGGGGGGGGGGGGGGGGGGGGGGGGGGGGGGGGCGTGCGGTGCCCAGAACCATCTCTTACGGAGGCTGCCTCCACACCTGCACCCCATACAGAGTACACCTCGACGCATGTACAAACTGTAGTCAATCAGGACACCGTGCGGACGTGTGCACCCTTCAGCGCACACACAACTGTCCAAGATGTGGCGTCCCCCACCCACGAGAGGACACTCCGACATGCACCCCAGCCTGCATACTATGTGGAGGCGCCCTCATGACGGGCACTAGAGGATGCAAAGGCAGGGGGACGCCGTTCACCGCCCGCCTCACTGCAACAGCACATCTCCCGCACACCGGACCGAGACGCGGACCGCACCAACGTCCGTCGTTCCAGCAAGTCGCGTTCCTCATCTCGTCGCCGCCAAGACAAACAGTCTCAACAACTTTCCTGGGCGGACAGAGTGGCCGGCAAGAGTCAACAATGCCAGCAAGCCCCCGACCCCCCCCCCCCCCCCCCCCCACACACACACACACAGGTGGATCCCCGTGACCGGGAGCTCCAGGCCCTGCGAGAAAAGGTGAGTCGTCTTACCTCTCTTATCAAGACCCCCACCTCCGTCCTTCCTCAGCTTATACCAACCGTCCATCCCGCCCAGCACACTACACTACCTCAAACATCAACAGAAAACATGAAAGTCCGTCTCCCAATCCCCACCCTTACCCCACCCAAGAAAAAACGGACAACAGAGCCCCCACCCGTTACCCGGACCGACCTTACATCCCTCGAGGCCCGCCTGGACGCTAAACTCGCTGAGATGGACGCGCGTCTAGAGGCAAAATTCAATCACCTCATCGACCACCTCTCCCAACCAGGGTGTCGAACCGGCATTTTTTCGGGTTCGGTTCGGGTTCGGTTCGGGTTCGGGTTCACGCCTTTCGGGTTCAGTTCCGGGTTCGGCTCCAGAGGGCCATTCCGTTCCGGTTCGAACCGGTTCGGACCGTCTCGAACCGGTTCAAACGGGTTCAAACTGGTTCAGGACAAAAACAATTATAACGCCGAGGGGTTTCAGTCAACCTTGCTATGCGTTTTCTTTTTTCTTGCACATCACGGTACAAAATAAAAAATCAAAAGATTTGTTTACAAGAACATAAAACTGGGCTAGTTGGTAAAGGGTTCATGAGAAAGGAAATCTGGAGACTACACAGGACGCTGACTAACAACTGGTTATTACATTCTCGGAAACGTATATGAAGGCGCAGGACACCGTGAACAATCCAAAAAACAGAAGAGCAAAGATTAAAACTAAAAAACCGTACTGCGCATGCCAGCATAGTCGAGTCATGACATCTTTTTCATCGAAATTCGAAGACTATATTTTATAGTAGACGGCGCTACCCTATCTCCTGGAGCTCACACAGTTGCCAAGAAAGCCTGGCTCCTTATCTACGAAATTGATGTATGGTGAAGCAACCCGCTCATCTGCTTCCTTCCTGATCATAAAGGGCCTCGACCATCTCCCTACAAATTCGATCAGGGTGATTAAACAGGAGACTTGTCTTTCTAATTGGGGAAGCAATGAGCAATTGTTCGAACATCACAGATGGGTGAAAAAAATAGCGGTGTTGGCTTTGTATTGCAGCGAGTGCAACGATTGCTTCCCCCAGTAGATAAGACAAGTGTCCTGTTTAATAACCCCGTTTGAATTTGTAGGGAGTTGGTCGAGGCCAATGGAATCTGGAAGGAAGCCGATGAGTGTGTTGCTTCACCATCTATCAATTTGGTAGATAAGGAGTCAGGCTTTCTTGGCGTTGTGTGAGGTCCAGGATATAGGGGAGTGCCGTCTGCTGTGGAAGATACTCTTCGAATTTCGTTAAAAAGACGTCAGAATGCGATGTGCATGAGCAGCATGGTTTTTAAGTTTTAACCTTTGTTCTGTTTTTTGGGGTTGTTTCCTGTAGTCCTGCGCCTTTATATACTTTTCCCAGAATAAAATAACCAGTTGTTAGTCTGCGCTCGTGTCGTCTCCCGTCTTCCTTTTGTCGTGTTTACTGGGTTACTTGAGCATGAAAAAATTGTTTAATGTGAGTTCCTATTTTATTTATTGTCCGCAGCAAAAAGACGAATTTACAGCAAGGGCCGCAAAATGAAATGAACTCGAAATTAATGGAAATCGGCTATGTATACTATACGCTATAATCCACCTTGTAATAAGGGAGTAATTACTCATTGACGTCCACCCGAGCGCAGCCAAACGGCTAAAAAGGAAAGCTATACAGCTTTCTCAGAAACTTCGTAGTTAAAGAAAAATTCGTCTTGGTCCGGGGTTCGAACCCAGGACCACCGCTACACCGGAGCAGTCGCTCTACCAATTGAGCTAACCAGGACGGCAAGCTTATGGTAGGGCGAGAGCGAATTGATCAATAACTCGAAGTGGGAACAGTGTTGACCAAATGCTTTTAGGGGAATCCCCCAAGGTATAATCCACCTTATGAGGTGTAGGACGAAAAGCCGATGGATTTTGCATGTACAAGACCCTCCTGCTTCAGCAGTTGAGGAGACCCCGTAGCGCGAGTAATAGGTCTCCCTTAAAGCTTTAGTCAGTTGGTACTTTCTCGTACGCAGTGTACTTACGGGGCACCAAAATTTCCGCCGCACGTGCCCTCTACGTTCCCGCGCACTACTGAGAAACGAAACTGTCATGTGTCGGCACGTATACATACAGGCAGATACCTTTCCGTCACCACTAAACCGATTTGCCCCCCCCCCCCCCCCCCCCCTCCTTTACTGCATGGTAAGAATATGTTCGAGAATCCCTCCACCGCCCATCCCCCACCCAACGAGAGCCTCGTGGGAGCACTGGCTCTCCCTAACATCCAGAACTTACCAAACATATTTTATTTAAATCACCTATTTGACATCGCCTTTGTGACTCACGTTATATATCCCAAGCCACTATAGCTCAGTAGCTTAAAAACTCAGGTAATCGCGGCTTCTCACTATAGTAAAGTAAGAAATTTGTGTGTGATAGAATGTTTGGGCCTTTTACTGGGGCGCTATGAAAGGCAACCTTTTCGTCAACAGAATTTTTTGCGCCCTTGATAGAGTGATAAAGAGTGGTTAATCTGGCGTGCACCATTTGTCCACCAACTTGTTTCAGGCATTTATTTTCAAAACAACAAACAACCCCTTTCTGGCAGCTGTGCTTAATAGGTGACTAAGTGCTCGCCTGTCTTTACTGGACATGCTCGCGAGTGCTGATTCATTCGGTTTTCTCACTCTTCGCTTTTACTTACCTGTACGGCCTCTCCACAAGGCAGATGACAAATGTTGCGATCGGGCATTACTTCCTCTACCCATACATATACAGCCTTACCTAGACTTTCTTGATGCTGGTGTATTAAAGCAAAGTCAGCGGATGTACAGTGGAGCCCACTTTAATGGCCGCAGATATAACGAACGCTCGCTTATTGCGAGCGGGTGTAGTGCTAATATGAAAACATGCATAAGAGCAACGGAAATTCGTCGCAGATACAGCGAACAACTCTGGCCACACCACTCGGTTATAGCGAACGAGGTGGCGTGGTGAACTACCCCGAGGTTGTAGAGGTCGTCCTTCCGCTAAGCACGCAAATGTAATAGCGCCCCTCAACCTTCACGACGCCGCCCCGGAAAGAACATGTCAACCCAGAAATGCGTGGAATTAAAAGGCGGCACTGCTGTGCGCAGCGCTAACCGTTAAGTCCGGCGTCCGGTAACACTGTAAACGCTAAAAAAAGCACGGTAACGACATGCTGTAATTTTCTATTCAAATAGTACCGCCGGCCAAACCCGCGTCGATGGCCAACGAGGGCAATCATTGCCTACGCGTTCGCCGGCTCGGCAAAGGATCCCGAATGGAAGAAGCGCGGTGCGCGTGAGAAAGGGGCATCGTAAAAAGCGAAGCTACTGACCATGGTCGTGGATCAACTCACAACAGCGATTTGATAATTCTGAAATCCTTGCTGGCCATGCTAGTCGCGTGGTGTGCATATGCATAGCATGTGCGGGCGGAGGCAGGGAGTTATGGTGGCATGCCTTATGCCGAGATCGCTGAAATCGACGCGGTCAAGTAAGGCATGACGAGGGTCAGAGAGGTTCCAAATATTCCATGCAACAACCATAAAAAAAGCCTACAAGATAGCCGAATAGCTTAAAGCATCTGTAAGCAAAGTTTTCTGTTCCGCCGCCATTAGTACGAATCCCGCTCGGAGTCAGAGGTTAGATTATGCATACTGTTTTAGTTATTCATTTTACTGCGGTAGCAGTATAGCCTGCTTTCCCAAAAATAACTTCGCTGTGTGCGTGCAGCCTCCATCCTTGATTCACACTCCGGTGGGCGTACATCAGAGCATTCACTGGCAAAAATGCACCTTCAAAAACTTTCACCCATCTCTCCACCCCTCATCACCCACCTGTACCCGATATAGCCGAGGCAGATTGTTGTGAAGGCTCAACGTATTCAGTCGCCCAAGCGTTCTACGAAAAAAACGCCAAAAAGCATAAGCCTGTCGTGTCAGACACTAAGAACAGCAAATATGACTGCGAGAAGTAGATATAAGTCGCCAGACAGAGAATTCAAGATCGAGCAGTGCGAAAACAGCGGATGGAGCCGCGCGCTGACGACTGGCAGCAATTCTTTCTTAGAAGCAGAACGATTTCAGCGAATCGGCATAACGAAATCACTTCATCGTAGTTACATTTCATCGCAGTAGCATCTTTCTGGGTGGAATCAATATCGCATGCAAGCGAGCGCATATATTTCCGCATTGTCCTTTTGTGTAATCGGTTTTTATTTTTTTTCTTATTAGTACATCTCCACCGTTGCCAAGAACCCGCCTTTCGTTTCTTATTTCCGTCGCGTGCAAAAAAGAATATGCGGATTCTAAAAGAAAAAGAAGCTGCACCAATTTATACATCCTTCTTTTGGTAATACCAGTAGTAATATCTCAGGTATAACGTGTCGAGTAGACATTGGGGCTACATGACAGACGGTGTAGTGGAGGGCTCCAGATTAACGGAGACCAGCTGGGGATTTTCGACGTCACGCTGGTTTTCGTATTTTTGGAATCAGCAGCCGAGCTCCACAGCCATTGAGCCATTTTTTTTTCTTTATTGCCCTACAGACCCATCGTGAGGGGTTTTATTTAGAATTTGCTGTCTCAGACAATGAGCGCCAACAAAAGTAAATGTTGCACTACCTACTGTGGTTGCTCAGTGGTTAGGGCGCTCGGTTACTTATTCGGTGTACCCGGGCTCGAACTCGGCTCCGGCGACCACGTTTTGTTGGAGGCGAAACGCAAAAGCCACCGTGAGCTGCGCGATGTCAGTGCACGCTAAAGGGCAACTGCGCTACTTTTTGAGAATTTCGCGATACTCAAGGATTGAAATCTATATAGGCTGTAGGTAAAGTATGCTAAGTTTTTTGCACTACCCATACTGATCAATTCGCGCTACAAGGAACATACACACGAAAACACGAACGGACGACGCGCTTCGCCCGTTTGTGTTTCCGTGTGTCTGTGCCTTGTAGCACGAATTGATCAGTATGAAGCACCAACTAGCCCCCGCTCTTGCATTGCACTAC
The DNA here is from genome assembly GCF_055824585.1 of Amblyomma mixtum. NCBI lineage: Eukaryota > Metazoa > Arthropoda > Arachnida > Ixodida > Ixodidae > Amblyomma > Amblyomma mixtum. Next base: position 123,363,564 of record NC_143014.1, read on the forward strand.
CATTTAAAATAGTGACGTAATCGACGATTAAATTTTGCACTTCTCCTCAAAGCAACAGTGGAGTGCGGCGAAGTTCAGTGTGATGTCACGGAAGGTATGATTTCAAATTACTGCTGCCGTCAGCCACGCCCTGCCGTGCCTGGTTGGTGGCTGTCAAACAACGTTCGCCGGGCTTTGACTTCGGTGGCGTTGGTTTTTTTCTTTCAAAGGCGTTTATGCGTTGTAAATGTACGGATACTTTCAATGACGTCATCATGCGTCCCCCCTTAGCGTTGGGCGCTGCGGAGAAGCTTGAAGGCCGTCGCAATTTTAATTGGTGATTACGTCACCGTTTCAAATGCTAGTCCAAAAGGACTTCGCATACTTTACCTGGAAGTTTCACAAATTGACCATTTTAAGCTCGTCGATTTCTAAAACCTATGCAGTTGCCCTTTAAGGATTCGCAGCTAGTAGACATTATTCCGGAGCCCACCCCTACTGCGCCTGTTTCTCTTTTTTCTTTCATCCCCACCTTCCTCCCTCTCTTACGGCGCGGTTCAGGTGTCCATCAAGAAGTGAGACAGACTGCGCCATTTCCTTTTCTCACAGCATTGTTGGGTCCTCGCACTAATATTTCGTCTATTTGCGGGAAATGACGCAAAGAAAAGGAAGGCATTCTCAAGCGGTAGAAAAATGCCTATAGACACCCAGTTTTATTGCGTGTTTTCTCCTTTAAAATGACGCCATAGATATTAGAATGCATGGATCACCGTGTGGTATTCGGCTACAGCCGCTAAATAATTTAGAAAATAATTTATTCTTCCATGCTGTTTTGGTTTCATCAACCGAATGATGGCTGTTACGTGAGTTCGACATTAGGTCACGTGAGGCACGGGAAAGCTAATACAAACGCTGATGCGTTGTTTTGACTCACTGTAGCACTTAAATCAGCCGGCTTCAAGACCTATCATTACAACGAACGACGTATCAGCAGTTATATTGCCGTTTTGTAGCCCCTCACGCGACCTAATTTCCACTACACGTCACACCCATCGTTATGTTGGTGAAACCGAAACAGGGTCAAGAAGAAATTCAAATATAAATTATTTATTATGTTTTGGTGAATACCACGTGGTGCTCCATGTACAGCAACGTCTAACGCATTGTTCGAAAGTAGAAAGCACCAAGCAAAAGTTTCGTGTCTATAGTACTTCATTGAATTAGAGCAGTCCTAACTGTTTGATTAAAGATTTACGCAAATATGTAAAAGGGGAGGAGAACTAACTCAATATTTCACATAAACCTGACGTACAGTACGGTCCAATGTTAAAGGGAACATGCGATCGCGTGTGCTCTGCGCTTCAGGAAGCCCTGCCGCCTGGATGCGGCGAGAATAGGCGGCATCAGGCGCATGCGCGGAGTGACCAGCCGTCATGCTTACTGCGCATGCGTCTTGTGCCGACAATTCCCACAAGTTCTCGGCGGCAGCGCTCCGCGAAGCGCGGAGGCCACGCGATCGCATGTTCCCTTTAACAGTGGACCGTACTCTACAAGTGTTTAGAATTGGCGGTAGTACATTACAGAAGGGTCAATTAGGCTTCTTCCCAGGCACCACATCTCCTGTAAGTTTGCTGTCGTATATACTGGGTACAATTTTCTCACTTCCCAGCGCAGACAGCTACGGGTGGGTAGATCTATGCGATAGATCATCTCATTTTGTCGGAAAACAAGACGTATGCCGGGATGCAAAAAAACTGGGGCTGAACCGGGTCCCGAACCGGTTCGGAACGGTTCCTTTGAATCGTTCCGGTTCGGGTTCAGTTCCAAGATGGCGAAAAAAATATGAGTTCGGTTCGGTTCCGGTTCCGGGCGAAAATTCGGGTTCGGTTCCGGTTTCGGGTTCGGGTTCAGTTCCGGTTCGACACCCTGCTCCCAACACTTCGAGCAACAAATTGAAGCGGCATTTAAGCGCATGGTGCACACCCTAGAGATGAGCCTTGCACAGTACGACGCCTGCCTCCAAACAATAGACCAGGCCCTTCCCTCGCTACTCCTCAATCCGCCACCTCAATCTCGCCCACCTACCCCACAGAACTCCCCAGCCAACCCACCTACCCTCACCCCACAAAAGCTCCACTATGGCGGGGCTACCTCCTAATTCCTTATCAATTCTGCAGTGGAACTGCCGCCGCTTCCGGGGAAAGCGCGCACCCACCCCTCCAACTCCTCCTCCCCACACTTTCCACGCCCTACATCCTTCTCCTTCAGGACACACATAGCCGTGCCACACTTCCTAGCTACACATCTGCTCACTCGGAAGCCACGAATACACCCAGGGCGTCCACACTCATACATCGTTCCATTACACACCAAACCCATCACATCACCTCCGAGACGCCCTGCGTAATCACAGAAATCATACAGATAACACTCAATACCATCGATTTTTATCGCCAATATATACCACCCACCATCTCACCCGATGGCTTCATTGGAAACGCTACTGCGAGATCTCCATCGTCTTGCAGGCAAGCATCCATTGATTATCGGAGGAGACTTCAACAGTCAGCATACTGACTGGGGCTACCGCACCACCACTGGACGAGTCCGGCGTCTCTGGTCCTTGGTACAAGAGCTCCGCCTCACAATACACAACAACTTTAACACCCCCACGAGGAACAGTGTCAGCGCGGACACCAGCCCGGATTCGACACTGAGCCGCAACCTTGTTGGTATTACGTGGACCACAACACGTCATACATTAGGAAGCGATCATTACATCCTCTCCGTTACAGTACCGTACAAGCAAAGAAAGGCCCGTCACCTAACACACAAAATCACCAACTGGAATGCTGTCCGCTCCACGCGGACGGCGCTCCCTGACGTTCCCATTACAGACGTCGACCAGTCTCCTCACACGATGTCTCCTCGACGATGTCTCCTCACACACGCGAACCCTTTGTCACAACATCAGATACGCCCACTTTCGACACTCGCCTGGCCCACCTATGTGAGGCCCACCATAGCATCCTAGAGCGCTGGAAAGGGAGCGGCTGGCCGAGCTGCAAACACAAATTACTGAGCACGCTGAGGAGCTCTGCCGATCAAACTGGGGTCAGATTTGCGATAGTTTGGCTGGCAATCTGTCCTCCAAACGTAGCTGGCAACTCCTCCGTTACTTAATTGACCCCACGCAATACAAAACAGCCACACAACACCACGTCACGCGCCTTATACACAAGACCGGCCTCTCTCCCGACGCACTCATCAATATACTTAGAAACACACATACAACTCCCGGTACCTCAAACCCCCTGCCCCCCTAAACAGGCGCCCCGAATGCCAACCTCGACGCAGAGATCACGGAAGCAGAAGTCAGAGCGGCCCTCCTGACTCTCTGTTCTAACTCCACCCCAGGAGTTGACCGGATCTCTAATGCCATGCCCCGCAATTTGGACGATCAATCGATCGACCAGCTCACGGGGTACTTCAACAAATGCTGGCAGGAGGGCACTCTTCCCAATCCAGGCGTCACGCCAAAATCGTATTCATACCAAAGCCCCACAAACCTCTTACACCCTCAAATCTCCGTCCCATTTCACTAACCTCATGCCTAGGCGAGCTTTTCGAACACGTCGCACTTGCCCGACTCACCCAACACATGGCGGAGCAAGACCTCTATCTGCACAGCATGGTGGACTTCCGTCCCTATCTGTCGGCACAGGACGCCATGCTCCAACTCACGCAGGACATTTTCGACCCCCTCACTCCGGGTCACACAAAAGCTGTCCGAGCCTTGGATCTCTCCAGGGCCTTTGATCGCCTGGACCATCAAGCGATCATGGCGGCTCTCTCCCCCATGAACATAGGTGAACGTATGTAGACCTATATTCAAACATTCCTTACTAACCGTACGGCCGAAATTCACTTCGGTCCCCACATATCCCCCCATACACCCTTAGTGGGGTCCGTCCTCTCCCCTTTTCTGTTCAATGTCCCTCTCAATTCCCTTGCCCGCAATCTACAAACCATCCCTCACCTTCAGCAAACACTCTATGCCGATGATATCACGCTATGGACCACCCATGGCAGTAATGGAGACAGAGAATACTCTACAGTCGGCAGCTACCCTCACCCAAACACATGCGCGGAGTATCGGACTCTCCTGCTCTGCGGAGAGGTCGGAGCTCCTCATAATCCGCCCACAACACGAAACCGCCCCACAGCCCCCATCACCGTGACACTGGAAAACCGGCACATCCCGGAGGTAAACACTCTCCGGGTACTTGGCCTACACATCCAGAACAACGGTGAAAACACTCACCATACGGAAACTCAAGCAGACAACTGTGTCGATATCAGACCTAATCCGCCGCGTTTCTGCACACCACCGGGGCATGAAGGAGCATGACCTATGTCGTCTCATTCATGCCTTTGTCCTCAGCCGCTTTATCTTCACGCTCCCCTACCTGAACTCAGGCCGGGGAAGTCTCCACCCTGGATGCCATGATTCGAACAGCATTTAAGACAGCACCACACCTACCCCTAAATACCTAAACCGAAAAACTCCTTCAACTAGGCCTACACAATACGACAGGGGAGCTTATCGAGGCCCACCGACAGACACAATACATACGTCTCGCGAGAACCACCACCGGGAGACACATCCTACACACCCTCGGTATCCGCCTACCAGCCACGGATCCCACACAGCTCCAGGTCCCCCGCCATATTCACTGCGAACTACTTATCAAACCTCTCCCCAAAAACATGCACCCCACCTACCACGAACCCCGACGCAGAGCTCGCGCTCGGGCGCTCCACAAACACTATATGGCACGGAACCATTTGCCGTTTGGGTGGATGCTGCATGCACAGGCGAGGACGCGGGTGTAGCCATCACAAACCCCTCCCTCCAACCGATTGTTACCCTCCACATATCCCCCGCTGCCACTTCCGAGGAGGCCGAAGAGGCCGCCATTGCCCTGGCCATCACACGCACGGAGGCTCGATATATACTGTCAGATTCTAAAGCTGTCATACAAAATTTTGCTCGCGGGAGAGTTCACGTCTCTGCATTTCGCATACTGGAGTCCCTCGCCGCGCACCCGCCCCGCCATGTGGAGCTGATATGGGTGCCTGCCCACTCCGGGAATCCCGGAAACGAGGCCGCCAACGCTTTAGCCCGAGCTTCTCTCAACCGGGCACCGGCGGCCTCCGACCTGGGGTTCTCGCCGGAGCGCATGCACTAATTCAGTGAAATGACGCACGCCTGCAAAGCCGAGCGTCGGCTCTACCCCCCACCCCATCCCTCCCTCGACAATTACCATCAGACACTTTGGAGGCGGCTCCAAACACGCACTTTGTCCTCCCCTTATATATTCTCGTGATATCACCAAGTCCACACAAACCCCTCCTGTAGCCTCTGCCACCACCTCAAAGCCACTCTCGACCATATTCTTTTCCTCTGTCCGGCGGATGCTCCCCCGCGGGGCCTGGAGCACCTTACCACTTGAGAGGCTTGGGAGACCGTACTGCGCTCCGAGGACCCGGCCAAGCAAGCCATCGCCGCATGCCGGGCTGCCAGCGTCATGAGCCTCCGGGACATGAACGTTTGAGTGCAGTGGGGCCATTCGGGGGCCCAAGGACATACGTGTCCAAAACTCCCTTGCTCCAAATAAAGTTTTCACCACCATTACCGCCATCTGGATCAGCAGTCATCTGAGTGCACACGTTTAAGACTTTCAGAGTTGAGGTAAAAACCAGCAGTGGAAACAGAAAACAAGTAAATCAGCCCAGCACTGACCTTTAAGTTTTCATTTAGAAAAAGGTACCTGAACATTTGTCTGAGTCGCTCCGCTGGGGTCGCAGTAAACATTCAAAAGCTGCGCATAGGCTATGAGAGACGCTAGATCGGAGGGCTTCGTATTAATTTAGACTGCCTAGGGTTGTTAATCAAACGTTCATTGACATCGCATAGCACATAGGCGTTTTTACATTTCGCCTCCATCGAGAGGCAGTCGCCGGTGCATGGAATAGATCCTGCGACCTTGAACTCAGCAGCCGAACGCATAACCACTAAGCCATCGCGGCGAATTCCTTGTATTCGGCATCAAACTGCTAAGGTCCGCCCTTGAGCCCACATGACAAGGGCAGAAAACGCTTGTGACGTATTATTAATGCGTTAGCATTAGGAGAGTCTGTGCAAGCGGAAATGGTGACCGTCGTCCCGCGTGACCACCTAGGATATAACGAACTATGTATACTACCTCGGATATAATGAACCTTACTATTCCCCCGCAAATATAACGAACTTTGCGTGTTAACTCTAAACCTAAAATGCCACCTCGGATGTAACGAACTTTCGTAAGTTACCTCGGATATAACGAACTAAGTGTGTTGACCCCAAAATAACGAAACTAGAGTTATCACCTCGGACATAACAAAGTTTTAGCGTGTCAAACACCACCAGAAAAAGAGCAGTGCGTGTGAGACCAAAAGAATTAAGCGGAACATTGTGCTGCAAAAATGAAAATAATAACATGAGAATATTGTGAGGAGACGTATACGAGAACTTTATTTCAGCAACAACAGAATAGGTGAGGTGCGTTTCCAGATTCAGCGCAGAGGCTCATGGGTAAGTCGTCTGCTACCGCTACTTCCGGTTCCAAATTTCTCCCCCTACCCGCTTGCTTCACAGCAGTCGCTGTGTTAATTCGCTTCTTACACTAATTTATTTTCACTGCAACACCGCTGATTGTATTGCATCGTCGCAAGACCAACTAGACGTCAGCTCTGTTCTGCTTCGTAGCGTTTCTTCGCATGAAGTACAACCAAAATAGTGCAAACGGTAGGAGGTTTTCTATGCGTATGCAGTGCGATGTGTTAAGACGCGCTGTGCGCGCGGTTGCATGTGTGGATAGTCTGCTAGCCCACTGACAGCTTTTACACCCTTTGAGGCAAATACATCTATCGTTTGCTAAACTGTGCAAGCTCAACCTTCGTCGTGTTCGTGGTGCAGCAAAAAAAAAACAACAACAAACTAATATATAATGAGCAACGCGTTAAAATAGTTCAACCGCGCACACAGTCGACTGCCGTGCATACGCCGAACAGCCAGCCTATGCTGGCAATATTAGAATCCACGAGAAAACACTCTTACCTTTCATTATTGTTAATTTCTGCACTCAGGACGTGTTCATAAGCAGCACGCGCTGATCTTACGGTGATGCTGTGCAATACGCAATGTCGCAGCACAAACAGATTAGCGAATAAACAATGCCCGAATGCACGGCAATTGCAATGCAGAAGGCATTGCGTGGAAGAAATTTGGAACCGGAAGTAGCTGGCAGACGATTTTTTCATGGTTGCTTGCATTCACTTGGGAAACGCACCTCACCTATTAGCAGCATGCTAAAGCACTCATAAGATCCACCGAAAATCACACTGACTTTTTTTTTTTTTTACCAAACGGGCGGTGCTGCCATCTGGCCAACCCAAGCTTAATGAAAGGCTACATCTTTAAAAGAAACCGCAAGATGGCAACTGCGCCCGTTTAGGAGAAACAAATGAGAACTTGGAACAAAGAATCTCGCAATTCGAACGCAAATGTAGTCGAAAACCTGAAAGCGGAGTTTCTTGCTTCCGACGGAACTTCCCGTAGTGATTGGACTATTGCAGCATCATATTAAGGGAAGAACACTGCATGCATATTTATTCAAGCACCGTACGTACAAGGGACAGACTTCAGTCAAATATTTTCAGGCCGCAGACGATAAGAAGCAGTCTATCTTTCTTTACAACCCACTAGGCAGCAGAAAACTGCTCGCGATAAGGTCTGCAGCAAACGAGATTGCGGCATTTCAGTTGCCCCTTCTTTGTCAGAGACGCAGTGCGAGTGTGAGTTTATGTCGTGCGGACAGCAGGAGCTGGAAACGGCGAAATGGAAGTGGCTTCGGGCTCAGGTCGATTTCCGCTGTTCGTCGTGGATGCCTTCACGAAGGCTCCCTTCTCGGGCAACCCTGCGGCCGTGGTGTTTCTACAGGACGACAGCGTACGTACATTGAACCGTAAACTCAAAGGCAGTCAAGATGGTTTTGTCCTCAGAAGAGGAGAAAAAAGGCAAACGCAAAATTTTTGTCGCGAAGGCAGATCGGTCCACGCGATGTTTTTTTCAAGGGCCTGGCATATATTTGGCCAAGAATTTTGTTAACATTGCACATATTGGGAAATACGCGCAACAACGAACGCAGAAAACTAGGGGTGTGGAATATCAATTTTTCGAATACGAACCTGAACGAATAGTTAGGCTCCAATATCGACGCAGATGGCTTCATTCAAATGGCATTTTTATTTTAACAAGCTGGAACAATGGCCCTTGTTGAAGAATGGACCAGTGAGCTCTCTTCATCATGAGTCAAGGTGAAGTTTGAAAGACCGACAATTGAGGTTTGCAGCTGGGGTGACAGTGGCAACGCAATCTGGCATTTCGTGCACAGGAAGATTTTGTTGCGCGAAGCTTTTTGGACTTGATGGAGTTTATCTCGGCCCACTTTTTGTCTTTTTACACATCAAGGGTGGCGCGCAAGAAAATTAGAGCGGTTCGGCAATTTTTTTCTATATTAGTTAATGACTTTAGGGATGATTGGTGCGCACCCAAAACAACCCGCGGAAATCCCAAAGCAGCCGTTGCTGATGTGTTTTCCCACTTTGCAGTGCTGCTACTAGACAGATTGAACGTTGCTGGTTTTAACATAAACGCGGAGACCGTGTGGAGCTCCGGAGGATGCTACATAAGTTTTGGAATATATTAGCATGAAGTTCGGAACGAATGTGTTTTTTAACAACTTTTCTCATGCGTAGAAATTTATCCGAGAATTTGGGGCAAAACCTATCGTCCTGCAGGAAGCGAATTTATTAGTCTCAGGCGGTTTTCTTTAAGGTGTCCGGGTGTTTCTTTCGGAGGTTGTAGTGGTTGTCCTCGGCTTAGGCATGGTCAACTGGAGCTTGGAGCAGACGTAGTATAGGTTCTGGAAGTTTTTGCTCTGGAAGTGGAACCTCCAGAGCAGCGAATGTTGTGATCCTGAAGGTTGGAACACCGAGTAGTAAAGACCCGAGAGCCAGAATGTCGGGGATTGGCAAGTGTTGGCTCAGGATTTGAGCAACTCGCATGCAGCACAAATGCGTGAAGAATATATCGTTCAGTCCATATCTTCTCACGCTGTATAGCGACCGAGGGGGAGGGGGGGGGTGATAGCGCATGTTTTTAAACCTACAACAGCGCCTTGCTGCTGTCGTCATGCGAGAACACCTGTGGCACATAGCCGAAGTTATCCGAGCGAGAACTTAGTGCTCCCCAAGAAAAGAAAACAACCTACTTTACCAAATTCCCTATAGCTTTCACAACACTTTCAAACATTTACCGCTAACAAAATGCTCGAAGTAAAGCCTAGAGTTGTCCGTGGAGCACGTTGCAGGCAGTCTGCCAGCAGATCGAAACGGCGTACTGTTTTCGCCACTCACTGCTTGATGACGCTCGGATCATGTTGCATCTCGTTTCATCTCGTTGCTGCAGTTTGAGGCAGCGCACAACATCCCTTTTCCAGCTATGCGAGCGTTAGTAATCAGGAACGAAAGGTCAAAGCCGCACATCTGCAAGCAATGCCTACACAAACGAAACCGCAGGAACGACCCGGAAGTCCAAATTCACGTGACAGAGCTTCGCCGTGACGCAATGTCCACCATAGTTTGGGCACCACCTATTGGTCCCGATGCGGCAGGAGTGTGCTCAGCTTCCTACAGCTTCCCGTATGGTGCCAAGGCGATTTGCTCATGCGCCATGATGGCGCGCGAGCTGCCGGTACTGAGACGTGTTGTAAATGTAAACACCTGACACTACCTAGTTAACCTCATGACTCTCCTAACCTTTGTTTGTAATGTGCTCACTCTCGCAATGCGCGTTAATTTATGCGCAGGAGATTGAAGACCACCGCAAGCAGTCGATTGCTGCGGAGATGAAGCACTCGGAGACTGCTTTTGTGTCTAAGCAGAAAGCTGAAGACCAGTTCGACAAAAGTGAGTGAAGACGTGTGTCAAGGATCTGAATCCTTTTGCTGCCACAAGCGTGCTTTCTTAGTTTTCCCTCTCCCGATCGTTCTGCGACTCATGCTGACTCGACGTTCTTTTTCAGCCTCATGCTTCAAGCTGCGTTGGTTCACGCCCCAGAACGAAGTGGCTCTCTGCGGTCACGCAACTCTGGCGACGGCGGCCGCCATCTTTGGCGAGTGGGGTTCGTCTGCTTGCTATTCATATAACCCAAATTCCCAGCGCTGCGAAAAGATGGAGAAAAAAAATTCGGGGGGACTTAAGCTCAGCCTTAATTGTATGACGTTTAATAGAGACATTTAGAATTAGGTGACCCTATCGGTTGGGGGCTTAGCAGGGTACCAGTGGCATGCGCAGTACAATAAGGCCCCTTCAGCTATCAGGACAACAAAACGGAGAGGCGTTATTGTCCTGCGCCTGCATGCGCACATGCGCCCCGCTATTCCCCTATGCCCCTGACCGATAGGGACACCCTATTCTAGAAGTCTCTAATTTCTCCCTTCAGCGGCCTGGGGTCCTCTTTGCATATATCACTTCGCAGACACAGACAGCGGCGGACAACACACACAAGGACTCCGATTTCAGCAACAGCTGGGATGTGAAATGCGCATGCCGGTCGGTGTGTTTTAGTAACTCTGGGTAGGGGCAGAGTCCTTAGCACTCTGGTGGGGGTTTTGAACGTTTGTTACGCCTCTACCAGAGCGGTATTGAACTACACTGCCCCGGCATTCGCTGGAGAGCTGGAGTAGCCGTGTGATGCTACCCGTCGTAGAGCATATACGGGCGTAGGGTCAGGAACAGTGGCGCATCCATCCATATAAGGCGGCCGTCCCGTGTTAAAGGCGCAGGGACACGGGTGAGGTATAGAGTGAGAGGGGATGGATGGAGTGGTGGAATGGCACCCAGCGGGATGTCATGACGTGCCCGTGACATCACTGTATTTGGATTCGGATCAGTCACCGTGGCGTGCTTCCATGTCGTCACTATAAGCGTCACTGTGTTCAAACCAGTCAGCGTGGTGCGTTACACCTGCTTTTTTCTCTTCCCCTTTTCTCCTCGTACCATTTCATGTTACGCCAAGGCTGTAGAAAACATGCTCTGAACAGCTGTTGCTGTAGAAAAGAAAGAGGACGTTGGAAACACACATTACCTTTGTTATTCACATGACCTTTGTTATCTCTAACTCTAGGACCTCAGGGCGAGTGACTGTGCCTGCATCGACATACGGAGGGATACCACTGCATTAGAGTATAAGATGTTCAATTGTTTATATAGAGTTACCACATATTGCACATGTGTCATCTACTTGGTTAAATTTCTTTTTGTAGCTTTGCATTCAGCCGACGCGGTGGCTCAGTGGTTATAGCGTTCGGCTGCTGATCCGAAAGACGCGGGTTCGATCCCGGCTGCGACTGTCGAATTTACAGCGAATACAGCGAAAACGTAGTTTTTACATATTCGACCTGGGACCCGTCAACAAACTGCGCAACACTTGATTTTGTGTCACCTCATGGTAACTGCAAGATTACGCATCAATAAGACCACACGGCCAGCTCCGCTCGAATTGAGCTTTCAGTGGTCTTGGCCGCAGTCTACAAAATAATAGAGGAGTCACTTAGTTGACTGCAAGGACCCGGAGGACGAGTGATCATATACACCGGCAGCCAAGATGCCCTGAAACGACTCTTGCAGAATCGGCCCCATTTTGGGCAACATCAAAACGTGGAGCCACGCACTCTCTCGAGCCCATGGCTTGGAGGTGAGAGTGGACAGGGTATACAGGGACAGGGTGGCGGCGTCGGCAACGAGGCCGCGCACGTGTTGGCGAGCAAGACCGTAAGCGATGACCGCTCCGTCTCGGCACACACAATCCTGCCCGCACCGAACGACCTTACCCGGCCGCACATGTCAAAGTGGCCAGAAAAGAAAGACGGTGTGCCCTCCCGGCGCACACGCCAGCTAATCCCAACCCCCTGCCTCCTGGACTTCACCGCAGTGTCCAAGTCCTCATCCATAAGGCCCGCACGGAATACGCACTCACTGCAGATGTCATTGCTGAATGGCTGTCCAATAAGAAACCTAGGCGCCACGAGCTGCTCGCGGCTGAGACAGACGACCGGCAGAGTAACGCTGAAGACGCTCAAGTATATGCCAACGAACATGTGGACACAGTAACGTGCAGAAAGTGCAACATGGAAGCCTACCAACAGGCGCAGCACATGTTGTGAGACTGCCATGGCTACCACGACGTCAGCAGAAAACATCTCAAAAGGCATGTCGCCACATTCTGTGCTTGGATTACGCACACCGAGCAACGACGCCTGGGCCCGACATACTCTTCCTCTAGGACTTTGCGAGGGAGGCAGGAACTGACCTCGAAATGTGATTTCCCTCTCCCTACTTCTCCTCTCCCGTGAATAGGGCTCTGTGCCAGCTCCATTTAATACAGATTATTCACCTCAACTCAAGGGAACTAGTTGGACCTGGATGCAAATCAGAAAGACAGCACCCATTCTGGTTGCCACATCACTTCCGCTTCTGAAAATCACCGCTACGTTTCGATGCCATCGGCCCGAAACGAGCATTTCGAGCAGATTAAAATATAAATATTACGATTTCGGGGATCTCTTTGGTCCTTGAGGCATTACGATGTAGCATTATACTGCGCATGCAAAAAACATAAACTCCCTGATTGATTTTCATAGCAGGGCCCCTTTGAAAGCTTACGGAACTAACAAACGGCAAACGATATTAATTTCCTCGCGGCCACGATGCGCATGCCAGAGTCGAGATGGGCAGCGTCCGCACTCGCCCGCAGTGCGCCTTTTAGAGTTTAGCGAAGCGGATCAAGGGACAGAACTTATTTTTCAGCTATGACTATTACACATTATTATACCGCGGATACAACGCATCTATGTATTAAAGCGTAAGCCGTCTCTCTTTCTGTCTGTGTGTATGTGTTAACTTGATGACACCCATAAAAGATGGCGTCCTCATGCAACCTGGCAGGGGGCGGTTCATGGAGGAAGGAAAACTAAGGAGAGGCCCTTCGTATTCCCAATGCATTAGCGAGAATGTGGCGGAAGTGACGTCAAAATTTAGGCTTAAAAAGTCGGGCCACTAGCAACGTTGTTGCTAAGAAAACTCGGGCTACTAGCAACGGCGTACGGCGTCGTTAGCGTCGTTGTTGCTAGGGGCCCGAGTGTTTCTCGGTGGCGGTGGACGGGCTTTCGGCACGGTGTGTTCGGCCTTGCGTGTTTAAGTCTACATGCGTAGCGTCGTGACGTTACGCACGCACCTAGGATTGCTTTTAAATGCGGCAAATAACCGCTCATTCGATATTTTGTTCGTCAAACTTGGTGTCGTTACGCGGAGCGATCGATGCATTGAAATGAATCTCGCGAAAAGGTGGCACTCCGGAACCGCGCTTCGACACGCGAAGAAGCGTTGATTGTTTTGATCAGCGAACTTTCGCACCTCACCAAACGGCACAGAAACATGAAGCCGCTCTCGGCGATGCTGAGCTGCGTTTCGAAGGCCACACGGCGGGTGTACGGTAGCCCGAGGAGGATGGTGATGTTGTCTTCGCCTGGCGTCGGAAAAGGTTCACCGCACCTGTGCGCCGGTCTGTGTCTAGGTGCGTGTTTGCGGGGAGGGAGGTGTAGGAGTGTAGCGGCGAGCGGCGCGGTTTTTTTATACCTTTCTTTTACGAAGCGCTTGCGAGCCGCGCGCGATACCCGCCCCGTAGCTCGGTGGAGAAGAAAGATAGTGAGGAAAGCGGAGCCAACTTCCGGTTGCGCGGCGGCTTCACAAAAAGTGACGTCAGGGCCTCTCCTTAGTTCTTTCCTTCCTCCATGGGGCGGTTAAATTAATGATGGGTCGCGCGAGATTCCTTGGGACACGCTGGATCGCACAAGTCTCACCGGTGGCAGCACCTGCTATCCCAGGGCAGTGGTGCACCGCTTAACCGCTGCATCTGCGCCAGGGGTAGTATGAGGACTACCTGGGGTCTATGAATGTGAAGTATAAAGACACCAATTCTGCATGTATGGGCATTGACCCGTTAGCTATCACGTCATACCCATAAGACGATAGCTATCACGTCATACCCTCGTGAAGGCGACTGCCTTCACGAAATCAGCGTCCAGATCAGAAGGCGTACAGCGGCGTCGCGTCGGGTACGTAGAGCCATGCAGAGTTAGAATTGCCAGCTGCGTGGCATAGGTTACATCACGCTGCAGCGCGCGGCGACTGCGTTCACGAAGTGAGCATGCTCGCTTACACCTTCTCACACGTAAGAATTCGTAAGTGCCTCTGACGACTTTACTATAGTGAATTCTACAGTGAAAATCCGCCCACATTCAGGGCCGTCACACAAAATTCCTTCACGACAAAAATTTGTCCGTTGTTAAAGCCTTCCTAGTTACTTAAACAAAGAGCTAATCACAAGACGAAATTATAAGCTCAACTATTTCGAGTTCTCTAGCTTCTTTGATATAGTCAAACATTAAAAAGCTGATTTCATTCGATGTTGTGATTTGTTAGCGGAGTAATACAGGATGCCACCGACTGTGACCCACTGTTTCCAACTGCAGTTTTTTTTTATTTGTGACCTTTTATAGGAGAATATTCTACTAGACCGGACGTGCCTGCTCCGGTTAACTTTTTTTTCGCGACCTGCGTGCTCTATAAACCTTTAACTCTGAGTGCATTTTTCTTGAAAAGTATGACAAAAACCTCATTTCCAGGAAATCCGTCCCAAGAACTTCAGTTCCACACCAAGAGTGGTGTGCTCAAAGCAACAAAAGAGCCAGACGGCGCCATCCTGCTTGACTTGCCAGCGAGGACATCGGTGATAGTGGTGAGTGCTCAATCTGATTCGAAGGTTGCCAATATACCTTTTGCTTTTGGGTCATCCCACGTCAAACAGAGCCGCCGCAGTGGCTCAGTGGTTATGGTGCTCGGCTGCTGACCCGAAGGACGCGGGTTCCATCCCGGCCGCGGCGGTTGAATTTCTTTGGAGGAGAAATTCTAGAGGCCCGTGTACTGTGCGATGTCAGTGCACGTTAAAGAACCCCAGGTGGTCGAAATTTCCGAAGCCCTTTACTACGGCGTCCTTCATAGACTCAGTTGCTTTTGGACGTTAAACCCTCATAAACCATGAACCATAAATTTATGGATCTTTATCCCACTGTTGAAAGTAACTTCGCTCAATATTCTTGGGGGAAAAAAATTTCCAAATCATGTATTGCAGAATAGTGAAAAACTAAGTGTCATTATAAAGCAACAAAAATTACTTTTTTTTTTTATACGCTCGAGATCTTTTCTCAAACTTAGTATGAAAGCATCAGCCGAGAAATAACTACCAGCAGGAAATACTTTATATATTGGAGATTATTTTTTTAGCCCAAAATGTGCCATGTATATAATTTTTCAGAAAACGCACGCGACATGCATGAGCGATAATAAATGGTTCTTGGACTGTCTAGGACATGACAAAATGTTTGTACTCGAATAGAACGGTATACCCAAATGGAAAAAAAAATCGAAGTCTCAAAAAGGTGCGATTTGCCGCGTATTCAGTGTATGCAGCTGGTTACATAACTAATACGATTGTAATAACGCTGAGCAATTTTTATCGGAGCAATTTTTGTTTCAGGAGAGAAAAAAAAAGTTTAACATGACTGCGGCGCTGCTCGAAATCCTAATATCACGTTCAGGCGTTCATGCTCCCACGCCCTCCTCCTAGCGGGCACCAGCGCCTCTCACTTGAGGTGCTTACAAGAACAGTGACGGGCTCTCGACGTATGCACCGCTAGCTATTCGCCTAATCAAACAAATAGAATACAGGACTGATCCAAAATGCATAAAAAAGACATCTTACTGTATACCATTGCAGCATCCAGCGAAGAGTGTTGTTAGCGTAAAGGCGTTAATCACAAGTGACAGGTTCAGCCGTATGACATGCTAATGTCACCACAGTAAATATGAGAGACATAGCTAACTGAAGATCATGAGCCGATAGATTATCTTTCAGAAAGTTTTTGCAAATGATTGTGTATCGCAATCATTCGATTGTGATACGCAACCACGCAGGACAAGACAGAGGAACTTGAATGTTCACTTAATCTGGGGAGAAGCAACTTGTTTCTACAGCTCTCAGGGTCCACTTCAAAAGCAGAGCACAAAAAGGCTCCCGTGAGACTCTGGCAAGAGCTTGCCATTCAGTCCAGTTGCATAACGGGACAACCACCACTGGCGGCGATGATAAAGTTAAAAAAAATTTTTCCCGCCTAAAGCAAAAATTGCTCCAATAAAAAAACTGCTGAGCGCGTAATTAAAATCATATGATATGTAATGAACCGCATTTTGTATTTTTACTCGAACCACCTCAGTATGGAATTTAAGCCTGAATACGTGGCAAATCGCACTTTTTTGCTCCTTAATTCGGAATTTTTTCGTTAACTTATTCTACTCCATTCGAGTTTAAACACTTTTATCGAATAGTACATGCCCCAGAGAGCCGATGGAGCGTATCTAAAACGCTTCATCGGCTCTCTGGGGCATGTGCTATGTTGGTACATGTTCTCACATGTCGCGAACGTTTCCTGAAAAAAAAAAAAAACTGTAAACATGATATTTTTGTGCTGAAATAAATAACTGAAAACATGAAAAATAAAGCATTTCCTGCAGGCTCTTAGTTCTGGGCTGATATTAAAGCAAAAGGCTTCTCTTCTATATTGTTCAGGAAAATTGTTGAGCGTAGAAAACGGAAAACTAAGCTTGTACATTTTTAAATAAGAGCTCAATTTTCCCTCGTCTCGAAAATTTAAAGGGGTGGCAGCTGACTAGAAAAATTTGTCCCCAAAAATATATTGAGGAAAATTACTTTCGACATTATATAGAGAGCAATAAAATTTATTAAAGAAATCGGGGAGGGCCGAGCGCAAAGTCTGATGCGTTTAGCGTGGAATGGCCCTTTTGAGAAAAATGGTGTGATGCATGCTGCAGCGCAACTGACACATATGCAGGAAAGAAAGCGCCCATGACGACGCAAAGACAGACGTAACACACGGCGAAGCATGTCTCGTGTTTCCTCTCCCGTGTGTTGCGTTTTTTTTTTGCGCTGAATTTCCATCATTAGAGAGTTTTAGCATAGCGGAAACCTATTAGCGTAGACGTATACCGGATTAAAGGGCGCGCGCTGCGCATGCAGGCGCCACTATGCATGCGCAGCAGCGCTGGCAGCAGCTGCACACCTTGTAAGAGCACCCTCTAATGACGCCTCTGCAACCTAGTATGAAGTGTATGGTTCTTCGCGTAGCTGACTAAAATTGAGATCGAGCAGAGGCCTGCGATCAGGGTTTGTTTATCCAGCTAAATGGAAATGGTAACAACAAAACGTCGCTGGGCATGTCATAATATTGACAGAACTGGCCACTAGGACCACTATGGTGGCTGAGGCATACTGCCGGAAGGTGTGGCGCGATATAGCTAGAGCATCGAGAAGCCTTTACGTGCCAGCAAAAATGGACCAGTGATGAATAATTTTGTCTCTTCCCGCCACAACCCACGGTGTCATCCCCGTTCCGGCAGGAAGAGGCAAAGTACCGGAGCCTCCTTGACGTGAGTGGAGCGGCGTTTCCTCATCTTTTTTTGCCACCGCCGCCATTGCCGTTTTATAGTGTGCCCAGTATGCAAGTGCAAGCTAGAGGCGTTTCCTTCTGACGTCGATTTTTCTGGGACAATTACAGGCGATGCCCTTGTATACGTAGGTTATAGGATCGATCTCAACGCGTGCACATATTGCACTTCGGCGGAGAAAGCAGAGGATTGGACAGTCGTTGACGCGTAGCCCAGTTGGTCGAGCATCGGACGCGAAATTCGGAGTTCGTGGGATCGGATCCCACCGGCGGCATGTGTTTGTTTTTATGCGTAGCATATTGCAGTCACTCAGTTCAGCCCTTGGGCGCGGCCGGGCAGCCACCAAACCACGTGACGTGACGTCACGTGGTTTGGTGACGTCACGTCACGTCATCAAACCACCTGAAAAAATAAATAAAGAAAAATAAAAAAGAACAAAAAAAAACAAAAAAATACGAAAGAAAAAATACATAAGAAAAAAAATAAAAAAAGGACGTCTGAGCATGGTGGCGGTTGCCACCGCCCCGTTTCAAAGGGGGCGCTCCTATCCATCCATCCATCCATCCATCCATCCATACGTCACGGAGGAAAAGCTGCTGAGAAAATCGAGTGCCGCCAAGCAATACGTCTCGCGCAAAAAGACCGCGCAATATGCAACGCATTCTTGGCTTAACCAAGCTAAGCCTGGGCATCTTTTTCTTCTGCTTTCTTATCAGTTATCTTTAGGTCAAAAAATTATCTTCAATGATTACGCTGTTAATCTCCAATTGATTAACGCCACAAATTGGGGTGGGGGGAAGAAAACATCTCCTATGCTCCTTGGTTTTCGTGGCTGTTGGCTTCAGTCTATGTCATACCGAGCATCTCTTTTCCCTTCACTTGTATGCTTAATAGTTTAATGAGGCCTCCGAATCTGGCAGTCTTCATACCATAGGTAGCATAAGAGGGCTCTCGCACAGCTTCCGCCCTCACCGTTCGACCACGTTCCTACGTGGCACTCGCGGTAATACGTCCGCTGCTACGGATGAGGGTGGCGCTGGTGAACACTCTCAAGGTTCGGTTACACTGAACATAAATATCCCCGAAAGCAGCAGATTGCACAGCCGTCGCCATAGTTCAGTTGGTAGAGCACCGGACGCGAAATTCGGAGGTTGTGGGTTCGGATCCCACAGGCGGCATGTGTTTGTTTTTCCTTCTGCTTATCAGTTATCTTTAGGTCATTAATTATTTACACTATTAATCTCCAATTAATTAACACCACAAGTTGGGAAAGAAAAAAGAAAACATCGCCTATGCTCCTCAGTTTCCATGGCTATTTGTTTCCGTAATGTTTGGCGGAGAAAAGTTGTCGTACATAAATAGTACCCCGACTTAATATTATTGCGATTCATTAACTTGAATTGAAGCTCAAGTGTGAGACAAAACGTCGTGAGGTAGCAAAGATTTTATCGGCTTGCTTGGAGTCGTGGTGTGCTCCGTGCGTCGGTTTTCCCCAGTGTTTTTGCGCCTGTGCCTTGTACAGAAAGTTCCGCCTCTAACAAAACTTCTGCAGTTGTATCCGCAAAATGTGTCAAATTAAAGCTGACCTTCAAAAACGTCATTGACGTACTTGTTGAACAAAATGTAGACGTGGCAATAGCTAGCTAGCGCACATTTCATGTATGCTTGATCGAGCCAGACAGCTACAGAGCTCTTGGGCTGGTTATACCAGACCTCCTGGAAACTGGGGTATATGGAGCATCCACTTTTTGCTTGGAAAAATACGGAATACGCCGAGATAACGGCTACTCTTATGCATCTGTTGCTTCGCATTTTATGTTGTTACTTCGCAACACTGGCGGCACCTACGCCTTTCGCTTCATGACGCTTCTCGGCATTTCTCGGATGTCAAAGCGCCGACCTCTACCGCACCTTCTGCTGATCCCAGAATTGCACTCCTGATAAAAAAACTCGGAACAAGCACAAGTTTTATTGTGCGGTGGGGTAATGCAACAGCGTACGGTCGTTTAACATCACTTTGGGAGCTTATAGCTTTGACCTGGACGAGTAGGAATGACGTCATATTGGTACACAGAATACGGCACCTCTAAATGACACAGATGCTTCCAACCTGCCCTCATTATGCTTTGAACGTAAGGACCATTTACTTGGCTACACTACTAAACTGTTTCGCAAGTGCACGCGCAGCGCCGTCGTGAAGAGTAGGCCTATATGGAAAAACTATTTAATTCAGCCGTATTAAAAAAATTCTGCGGAATATTTTTTGCGCAAACATATATAGCATTGGGTACAAGGCAGACGCTACAGTAGCAGAAAGGAAGGCTTGTAAGAAGAAAGAAGAGAGGTAAGGAAAACATCAAGCAACTAGTCCCCAGACAAACGCTGCTGGAAAGGAGTGTCATCGTGACCAAAACGATGAATTAAATTTGTATCGAGGGGGACATCCAGCGGCATGTTTGATGTCTTAGTTGACAACACACCACTGAGTGGAAAACATATGCAGAAAAATAAATGATCCTTTGTGTCACTGGCACACAACAATCATGGCCCCCAGATGTGAAATTCCTTGACTTGCTGTTTTCTTCCACAGTATCCTTGATGCCAACAGACGCCAGTGAGATCACGACTTGACTCTTGGTTCTCCGCAACAGCAGGTCATGAGACATAGACGATCTCAAAATTTTGCCAGTAAAATATGTAGCCAGTGCAATTAGCCCAGCCTTAAAACACATCTTAGTTGTTGCCTCGAATATGCAGCGTTTCTCAAGGAATGCGGATTGCCAAAGTAGCCGTAGTTCATAAGGGTGGAGACAAAAATGACCTATCGAATTATTGCTCAATTTCTGTTCTCCCCTTTTTCTCGAAGTGTTTTAAAAATATACTATGCAGGCGAATGCCGAGTTTCAGCGAGAAATGCAACATACTAACGCTTAGCCAGCATAGCTTTAAGAAAAATTTCTCGTCAAAAACTGCACTTCTAACACAAAAAGAACTAATTTTAGAGTCCTTTGAACGAAACCTTTTCAAGCCGCCGCGGTGGCTAAGTGGTTATGGCCCCAAAAGACGCGGGTTCGATCCCGGCCGCGGCGGTCGAATTTCGATTTAGGCGGAAGTTCTAGAGGCCCATGCAATGTGCGATGCAAGTGGTAGAAATTTCCGGAGCCCTTCACTACGGCATCCCTCATAGCCTGAATCGCTTTGGAACGTTAAACTCCTATAAACCAAAACCAAACGAAAGCTTTTCACTCTCGTCATTTTGTCGACTGTTCAAAATATTTCCCAAACTCGAGAACCGTGGTTTTCGCGCAGAATTTCATCAAATAATTAGATCGTTCCTCAGTTCCCGTGTCCAACAAGTAACAGTAAACAACGAGTTATAACATTTTAAACGCCTCTCTTCTGGTGTTCCGCAGGGAAGTGTCTTGGAACCACCGTTTTTCCTCATTTTTGTTAACGACATAGTATAAGTAAGATTCCAACTTTTGTCATTTACGCAAATGACACACCTCTATATTCTGCCGATCTGCACAGGTGCAAGATCGAGAACAGCAAGCAGCAGAATGTCTGTTCCTACTCCGTGAATGGTCTGAATCAAACTCACTCACTACAAACCCAGAGAGAAAGCAATTTTTTTAGGCCTCGTACGTAACAAGATTCCTTATACCCCATAAATTTGTCTAAAGATGGGTTCTTCACTCATTCAAATAGTTCCTGCGGACAAAAGTCTAGGAGTTCTTTTAAAGATAATTTGCCATGCACGGAATGAACACGCTCAAATAGTCGGGCATAAGTTGTCGAAGGTTTTTGGGATATAGTCCCCCGCCGGTGCCCTGTCCTGCCCCTCCCCCCCCCCCCCCCCCTTCCGACATCCCCATCGCCCTGTTTCTCTAGACACTTGGCAGTGCTCTTTTTAGGAATGTACAGCCCGGAACGTACCGCCACTCGATGCAAAAAATTACCTTAGGCCCCTTCCAAAAATAATTTCTGGCTAGGTCCCTGCATCCATGCCCACAAATGTTTTAGCGTCGCCGGCTCGGCCTTTGGGCAGTTGTCGCCTATAGTGTGTGCAGACTTAAAAGCAGCTTCGCGCTTCCGCAGGCTGTGCTCGGCGACGTCCCGGCAGCTGAGCTGCGTTACTCGGCCGAAGAGAAGAAGCTTGTGGTGCGCCTGCATGACCGCTGCACCAGGTGGGAACTATCTCCTGCTCTCACTGCCGCCATACTCTGAAAAAACGCTTGTAGCTCGGAGTCGTAATTTATTCACGTGACGCCTTTATAGACAGCGCTGCGAAGCGCTCGAAGCTTCGCGGTGGCTGGACCTTCGGTGGCGGCCTCAGCGAGTCGAATCCTGCCACATTATTTTGCCCTTGCTTCATGGCGCACAACGCGGACAAATACAGGCGAAGCGGGTGAACAAGAGAACGTAGCAGTTTTCCCAGCATAGAGCGCCTTCAAAGAAGTTTTTCATGCGTGTCGAGAAAAGTGGATTTCAGATTCTTGCGAATTTTTCTTCCAAGGTTCGTGGTTGTCGGGAGGTAGATTCCAAAGAGCGAAGAGCGCGTGCGATACGGCCTCCGTACAGGGTTCGTGGAGGGTTTGAGGTGCGCCCGTACCATGGACGTGGGAGTGGTTTCGCGACGTGCGTTGGATACGCGCAGGTCGCAGTTGGAAGCGCTGAGGCCGAGCCCCGCGGAAATGCTACGTGCCGAGAACGACAGTCGAGTGCGTGGCGTGGCTGTCACCGTTCGCGGCGGCGGCGACTACGACTTCCTCTCGCGCTACTTCAGCCCCTGGAACGGCATCCCCGAAGACCCAGTCACCGGTAAGCTATAGATCTGCCTTCTTGCATTTCTGCCATTTTTTATTAGTACCAACACAGTATTAGCATTAGTCCTGGGCGCACCTCGGCAGGGCCGCTCGATCGAGTGGAATCGCTGAGCTACTATGCCTTCCAGCCGGTGATACAACCATAACGAACTCATGAAAACGATTTTTTTTTATTGAGAAGAGTGCGACAGAAGTTTGCGACACCAGCATGCACCACTACGGAGCACAAGGGTCGCGCGTTCTTCGTAAAGCTGTCTGGTTTCTTTCTTCCCAGGGTCTGCTCACACTGTACTCGGTCCTTACTGGGCAGCTGCTCTCGGTAAAGAGGAGCTGAAAGGTGGGCTATTCTGAATCTGTCTAACGCTATAATTCCCAGCTAAGCCACATGATGCGTTCGATCAAAACTAAACCATAAGCTAAACGAAGTCATTTTATAGGAATAGCGCAATAGACATGTCGGTGATACTGAAAGGAAAGACAACCCGAGAGTGATGCTTCCTGTTCGTCGGGCTGCTCACATATGACTGCGAGCCAACTAGCCCAGCTTCGTATAGACTTGTTAAACAGCAGCCTCTACGTGGTGGTTCGGCAGCCTCAGCAACTCAGTCGCGGGTACCATACCGACCGCGGCGGCCGCACTTCGATTATAAAAACGGAAAGGCACCTGTGAGGTGAATTGAGTGCACGTTAGTGAGCCTCGAGTGATCTAAATTTAACTGGAGTCATCATAAAGCGTCATCATAGCCCAGTGTCGCTTTAACTGAATGGAAAGATCCACGATTCTAAAGTCAAGCAACACCGACTTTGGCATCTACACGAATCCTACTCATTTGCACGCATCCCTTATAGAATGGTTTGCCCAGTGACAGCCACCAGCTGTCTTGATGCTTTTATGTGTGTACAGGCTGTCCCAGCTAAAGGTCCCCAGTGTTTTCAAAAAGACGAAGCGTTGCACAAGATAGGCCAGAATCGTTGAAGACTTCACTGCCTGAACTTATCTGATAGGTGTCTTGAGCCAGGAGTCTTTACTGTACTCCATCTCATAAGTTCCTTGCAGCGCTATGAAGGTAGAGTCCTCCTCAGTCAACGGCGCATTTTTTTATTCAAGCTTGCCCCTGCACCCCCTTCCCTGCTTGGCCGCGCCGTCTCAGCACGCTTGCGCATGCGCAGCAGACACTGCAGCAGACTACGACGCTGCGCCCAGCGTTACTATTGGCTGCGCTGGCGGCCAAATACTCCCAGTAGTCCTTGCGAAAGCGCGTGACATCCGGCACACTTTCTGGCGCGCAGCTTGGATAGCGAGGGCCTCTCCTTAGATTTCCTTCCTCCATGGTAGCCAACTTAGCGAGGAATATAATGCTGCCAAGGGCCCCGCCACTTTGGAAACGATACTGTAGCGTATGCAAGAGCCACGCTCGGGAAATAGCGGTACGTAACGCAAGCGTACGATAAGGCTCGATTTGAAATAGCGTTTCGCAGACCATACACCACAATGCACGCTATTTTTTTTTAAACATATTCTATCTCATACGTTTATTTTAAACTGGCAATACATTCTGCAGCGTCGGGACGTCGCCTGTGCACTCATCGCAGCTATGGTAGTGCTGCAAGGAACTACTCAGATGGAGTATAGTTTAGAGCGCGCGGGTGGGAACAGTAAATTCACTAGAATAGAAAAAAAAAAGAAAAGGATGACGAAGTTCCTTTCAACCCGGCT